>NC_138302.1:10727500-10947500 GCF_965601325.2 Salmo salar
TCACAAATGCTTTATCCCAGTGACATGGGGCTTCAGTATGTATCTCACATAGATAGATATGTTATGTGTGTACCATTTAAAAGTATTTAAAACCATTCTGAAGACTTTTGACCCCAAAATAACACAAGGCCCACAGCTATGGCCAATGCCCAAAATCACATAAAAACACTCATAAATCAGAAATGCTTTATCCCAGTGACATGGGGCTTCAGTATGTATCTCACATAGATAGATATGTTATGTGTGTACCATTTAAAAGTATTTAAAACCATTCTGAAGACTTTTGACCCCAAAATAACACAAGGCCCACAGCTATGGCCAATGCCCAAAATCACATAAAAACACTCATAAATCAGAAATGCTTTATCCCAGTGACATGGGGCTTCAGTATGTATCTCACATAGATAGATATGTTATGTGTGTACCATTTAAAAGTATTTAAAACCATTCTGAAGACTTTTGACCCCAAAATAACACAAGGCCCACAGCTATGGCCAATGCCCAAAATCACATAAAAACACTAATAAATCAGAAATGCTTTATCCCAGTGACATGGGGCTTCAGTATGTATCTCACATAGATAGATATGTTATGTGTGTACCATTTAAAATTATTTAAAACCATTCTGAAGACTTTTGACCCCAAAATAACACAAGGCCCACAGTTGTGGCCAATGCCCAAAATCACATAAAAACACTCATAAATCACTAATGCTTTATCCCAGTGACATGGGGCTTCAGTATGTTGATGACATAGTAGGAAGAGATATGTGTATACCCTTTAAAATGATTTAAAACCGTTTTTTTTTTAAATGGTCCTGGTAACCCAAAAGTAAAACATATTGCAATTTCTGAAAAGTAAAACATTTTCACACCTGGTAACCCAAAAAAATAACCAGGTGCATATCTTACCGACACATCCTAAGGATTTGGGCAGCCAAAGGGCATTAGGGCCTATGGCTTTGGGCCGCCAATGGGCATTATGGCCTATGGCTTTGGGCCTCCAATGGGCATTATGGCCTTGGGCCTTTAGGTTCCCAGGCCCTGGGGGAAAAAGACCGGTGTGATCCCCAGCGTGGCTCGAACTCCGATCGTCCGATCATAAGCCACATCCGCAACCCCCATGGCCAACTGGGCTTGGACGAAGAAAGAGGCAACGAGGTGAGCTTTATGTTCAAATTTCCCTTCAGTCCAATCGGTCTGTTAATGACCCACACCTGGGGCTCATTACCTCCTGCTTAGGGTTATGGTAAGGGTTAGGGTTAGGGTTACGGTAAGAGTTAGGTTTATGGTAAGGGTTATGGGTTAGGGTTAAGGTTAGGATTAGGGTTAAGGCCAGGGTTAGGGTTATGATAAGGGTTAGGGTTATGGTAAGGGTTAGGGTAAGGGTTAGGGTTACGGTTAGGGTTATGGTAAGGGTTAGGGTTAGGGTAAGGGTTAGGGTTACGGTAAGGGTTAGGTTTAGGGAAAATAGGATTTTGATTGGTAATTAATGTTAGGTCCCCACAAGGTTAGAAGAACTTAACATGTGTGTGTGTGCACAAGTTAAAAAAAAACAATGTTGCCTCACCCTAGTTGTAGACTAGCTGAACGCCAATGCCATCCTAATCTCTTTCCTGTTGGCTAAACGGTCTATGGCTCTGTTATACAGTACACTTTTAGTTTTTGTTCTCATAGGCAACCTCGCTAAAACGCTTGCAAGCCTAACTTCCTGGCATGGGCAACAATGAACCAGCTAAATTAGCTACCTAGCTAATCTGGCATGGGCAACAATGAACCAGCTAAGTTAGCTAGCTAGCTAATGTGAGCCTACTAGGCTACATCTAGGCTACATATTGTAACTTCAATCATCTCAGGCCAGTGGAACAATATATTAATTTATGGTTAGATCAGAAATCACCGTCATAGTCTTTGGCCTGTACAGATAATTATGTCAAAACCAGAAGTCCAAATCCACATCTCCATCCATGGCTTAGGAATGGGATGATTTAGCAAGCTAGCTAGTGCAGGACATCAACACAAGCAGACACGTTTTTCTGACAATCAATCAAATGTATTTATAAACTTGGTGGTTCGAGCCCTGAATGCTGATTGGCTGACAGCTGTGGTATATTTAAGCAATAAGGCCCAAGGAGGTGTGGTATGTGACCAATATACCACGGCTAAGGGCTGTTTCAATATCTTGGAGAACAATCTGGCCTTAATGGCCATGCACTGTTATAATCTCCACCCAGCACAGCCAGAAGAGGACTGGCCACCCCTCAGAGCTTGGTTCCTCTCTTGGTTTCTTCCGAGGTTCCTGCTTTTCTAGGGAGTTTTTCCTAGCCACCGTGCTTCTACATCTACATTGCTTGCTGTCTGGAGTTTTAGGCTGGGTTTCTGTATAGCACTTTGTGACATCTGCTGATGTAAAAAGGTTGTTATAATTAAGTAATAAGGCCAGAGGAGGTGTGGTATATGGCCAATATACCACGGCTAAGGTCTGTGTCCAGGCACTCCGCATTGCTTTGTTTCTTGGGACTTAGCATTATCATCTCTGTTTTGTCCAAGTTTAAAAGTGAAACATTTGGCACCATCCACTTCCTTATATCTGAAACACAGGCTTCCAGGGTAGGCAACTTGGGGGCTTCACCATGTTTCATCGAAATGTACAGCTGTGTGTCGTCCGCATAGCAGTGAAAGTTAACATTATGTTTCTGAATGACATCCCCAAGAGGTAAAATATATAGTGAAAACAATAGTGGTCCTAAAATGGAACCTTGAGGAACACCGGAATTTACAGTTGATTTGTCAGAGGACAAACCATCCACAGAGACAAACTGATATCTTTCCGACAGATAAGATCTAAACCAGGCCAGAACATGTCCGTGTAGACCAATTAGGGTTTCCAATCGTTCAAAAAGAATGTGGTGATCGATGGTGTCAAAAGCAGACTTAAGGTCTAGGAGCACGAGAACAGATGCAGAGCCTTGGTCTGACGCCATTAAAAGGTAATTTACCACCTTCACATCTGCAGTCTCAGTGCTATGATGGGGTCTAAAACCAGACTGAAGCGTTTCATATACATTATTTGTCTTCAGGAAGGCAGTGAGTTGCTGTGCAACAGCTTTTTCAAAACATGTTGAGAGAAATGGGAGATTCAATATATTGACCAATAGTTTTTTTTAAAACATTTTCTGGGTCAAGGTTTGGCTTTTTCAAGAGAGGCTTTATTACTGCCACTTTTAGTGAGTTTGGTACACATCCGGTGGATAGAGAGCCGTTTATTATGTTCAACATAGGTGGGCCAAGCACAAGAAGTAGCTCTTTCAGTAGTTTAGTTGGAATAGGGTCCAGAATGCAGCTTGAAGGTTTAGAGGCCATGCTTATTTTCATGAATGTGTCAAGAGATATAGAATAAAAAAAACTTGAGTGTCTCCATTGATCTTAGGTCCTGGCAGTTTTGTGCAGACTCAGGACAACTGAGCTTCCGAGAAATTCAAAGACGAGTCCGTAATTTGCTTTCTAATGATCATGATCTTTTCGTCAATGAAGTTCATGAATTCATCACTGCTGACAGGAATGGAGGTCTTTATTTCAGTGAGATTGCTAAGGCGAACACCGCCATGTTTAGTTTTGCCCAACCTAGATCGAGGCACAGACACGGTGTCAATGGGGATAGCTGAGCTGACTACACTGACTATGCTAGTGGCAGACTCCACTAAGCTGGCAGGCTGGCTAACAGCCTGCTGCCTGGCCTGCACCCTATCTCAGTGTGGAGCTAGAGGAGTTAGAGTCCTGTCTATGTTCATTGATAAGATGAGAGCACCCCTCCAGCTAGGATGGAGTCTGTCACTCCTCAGCAGGCCAGGCTTGGTCCTGTTTGTGGGTGAGTCCCAGAAAGAGGGCCAATTATCTACAAATTCTATCTTTTCGGATAACAGTTTTCAAATCAAATTTTATTGGTCACATACACATATTTAGCAACGTTATTGCGGGTGTAGCAAAATACTTGTGTTCCTAGCTCCAACAGTACAGTAATATCTAGCAATTCACAACAATACAAACACATCTAAAAGTAGAAGAATGGAATTAAGAAATATATAAATATTTGATCGAGCAATGTCGGAGTGGCATAGACTAAAATACAGTAGAATATAATACAGTATATACATATGAGATGAGTAAAGCATTATTTAAACATTATTAAAGTGACTAGTGTTCCATTATTAAAGTGGCCAGAGATTCCAAGTCTGTGTATATAGGGCAGCAGCCTCTAATGTGCAGGGTTGCGTAAGATGTCCTGGAGGGCAGGTAGTTTGTCACCGGTGATGCATTGGGCAGACCGCACCACCCTCTGGAGAGCTTTGCGGTTGTGGGCGATGCAGTTGCTGTACCAGGCGGTGATACAGCCCGACAGTATTCTCTCAATTGTGCATCTGTAAAAGTTTGTGAGGGTTTTCGGTGTTAAGCCAAATTTCTTTAGCCTCCTGAGGTTGAACGGCGCTGTTGCGCCTTCTTCACCACGCTGTCTGTGTGGGTGGACCACTTCAGTTTGTCCGTGATGTGGAGGCCGAGGAACTTGAAGCTTTACACCTTCTCCACTACTGTCCCATCAATGTGGATGGGGGGGTGCTCCCTCTGCTGTTTCCTGAAGTCCATGATCATCTCCTTAGTTTTGTTGATGTTGAGTGAGAGGTTATTTTCCTGGCATCATACTCCCAGAGCCCTCACCTCCTCCCTGAAAGGCTGTCTCATTGTTGTTGGTTATCAAGCCTACTGCTGTTGTGCCGTCTGCAAACTTGATGATTGAGTTGGAGGCGTGCTTGGTCACGCAGTCATGGGTGAACAGGGAGTACAGTAGGGGGCTGAGCACACAACCTTATGGGGCCCCAGTGTTGAGGATCAGCAAAGTGGAGATGTTGTTTCCTACCTTCACCACCTCGGGGCAACCCGTCAGGAAGTCCAGGACCCAGTTGCACAGGGCGGGGTTCAGACCCAGGGCCTTGAGCTTGATGATGAGCTTGGAGGGTACTATGGTGTTGAATGCTGAGCTATAGTCAATGAACAGCATTCTTACATAGGTATGCCTCTAGTCCAGATGGGACAGGGCAGTGTGCAGTGCGGTGGCGATTGCATAGTCAGTCTGTGGATCTATTGGGTTGGTAAGCAAATTGAAGTGGGTCTAGGGTGGCAGGTAGGGTGGAGGTGATATAATCCTTGACTAGTCTCTCAAAGCACTTCATGATGACAGAGGTGAGTACTAATGGGCGATAGTCATTCAGTTCAATTACCTTTGCTTTCTTAGGTACAGGGACAATGGTGGCCATCTTGAAGCATGTGGGGACAACAGACTGGGATAGGGAGAGATCGAATATATCTGTGAACACACCAGCCAGCTGGTCTGCGCATGCTCTGAGGACGCGGCTAGGGATACCATCTGGGCTGGCAGCCTTGCGAGGGTTAACATGCTTAAATGTCTTACACACGTCGGCCACGGAGAAGGAGAACCCACAGTCCTTGATAGCGTGCCGGGTCGGTGGCACTGTATTATCCTCAAAGTGAGCGAAGAAGGTGTTCAGCCAATGTTGTTATAGAGAATTTGGCAGTATGTCAAACACAGGAGATTGATGAGGGGAGAACGGCTCATAATAATGTCCGGAACGGCTTCAGCCATTACCACGAGCCCGTTCTCCCCAATTCAGGTGCCACCAACCTCCTGTGATGTCCAACCAGCCTCAAAACCACAGACCAGTCAAACCAAGCCAGCCCAGGACCTTCACATCCAGCTTCTTCACCTGCTGGATTATCTGAGACCAGCCACCCAGACAGCTGATGAAACTGAGGAGTATTTCTGTCTGTAATGAAGCCCTTTTGTGGGGAAAAACTCATTGATTGGCTGTGCCTGGCTGCCCAGGGGGGGCCTGGATCCCCAGTGGGTGGGCATACACACTCCCAGGCCCACCCATGACTGCACCCATGCCCAGTCATGAGAAATCCAGATTAGGTCCTAATGAATTTATTTCATTTACATGACATTTTAGCTAACACTCTTATCCAAAGGGACTTACAGTAGTGAATGCATACATTTCATTTTTCATTTTTTTCTCCGTAGTGGTCCCCTGTGGGAATCGAACCCACAACCCTGGCATTGCAAACACCATGCTCTACCAACTGAGCCACACGGGACCACCGTGTTTCTCAGTTGATTGATTTTCTTATATGAACTGTAACTCTGTAAAATATTTGAAATTGTTGCATGTTGCTTTTATATTTTTGTTCAGTATATTTCGCCACTGTGTGACTGTTGTCTTTTTGTCATCTCGGCCTTATTGTATATCCCGGTGGAGTATGAATGAATGGGTTATAGAGCAATCAACGCAATTATCACAACATAGGTTGTAATATGACTTTTTTACTGGCCCCAGTGATTTTACCCGCTCACTGCAACTACTTTAAGAGCCGCGAAATGAGCAGCAACGCTCCTCGGGGTGTAAACTCTGTGGATTTGGTAGAAGTGCTCCTGGGTAGAATGGATCCCCTTTTACTGCGACATAACGTACAGGCAGTTATGTACAGTCCAATAAATGATAAGAGTACACACAGAAAAAAAACATTGTTGACCATTTAAATATCAACAATTGTTCGCATTTTCCATTTATTTTCGGCCAAATTATTAATTTACAAAGTATACAGGACATGACTCTTATTCTGAAAGATTCCAAAACTCGTGACATGGAAGTGCTTAGTTATTCCAGAGCTATTAGAGAATGAGGACATAGGAATCTCAGCTGGAAATAAATGTCGACCAATATGCAGTGGTGTAAAGTACTTAAGTCGTTTTTTGGGGTATCTGTACTTTACATTACTATTTATATTTTTGACAACTTGCATTTTCACTCCACTACATTCCTAAAGAAAATCATGTACTTTTTACTCCATACATTTTCCCTGACACCCAATTACATTTTGAATGCTTAGCAGTTCAGGAAAATTGCCCAATGTATGCACTTATCAAGAGAAAGTCCCTGGTCATCCCTTCTGCCTCTGATCTGGCAGACTCACTAAACACAAATGCATCTTTTGTAAATTATGTCTGAGTGTTGGAGTGTGCCCCTGGCTATCCATACATTTTAAAAACAAGAAAATTGTGCTCTCTGGTTTGCTTAATATAATGAATTTGAAATGATTTATACTTTTACTTTTTATACTTAAGTATATATAAAACCAAATACTTTTAGACTTTTATTCAAGTAGTATTTTATTTTGGTTGGGTGACTTCTACTTTTCTATTCAGGTATTTGAACTTTAACTGAAGTATGACAACTGGGTACTTTTTTTGACCTCTGCCATGAACGTCGACCAATGTGCTCACGCTGTCATGCTGCGTCACGTGGTTGTAAAAACGAATCGGCACGCAATTCCTTCTTAAAAGTCAGGGGACGAGACACCTGCCTATTTTCCTCAATAGTACGTAATGTCATGGATTTTAAGCTATACGATATTACAGCGAACAAGTGAATTATCTCACACCCCGATAAAAATGTTGAATGTTGAACTTCTTGTTCACGTAATTCATGCTAATGTTGGGTTTTTGAGCTGGAGCCAGAAGGAGTGAGTGCGTTGTCCAATAATCCCCCAGAATGCACCACGCGGCCCATTGACGAAGCACGGGCAACGTACACAATGGTAGTTAACACAATTACACTGGAGTTTCTCATCTCCATAAAGGTATCTCTGGTTATTCTTCCTCGCTTCACAACGGTGGCAATACCAAAGATGGTGGACGCTTTTCTTCTTTGATTGAAGCAAGAATGGGACAATTTTGGAATATAGCTGGTCAGTAAAGCATTAGGTATCGGGGTTGTTCAAACGATGTAGTTACCTAGTCGTTAGGGTTGCATAACTTAGTTACTGTTTTGCACCTGCTCTTCAGAATGCTACTTTTTTAGTTGGGTAGCTAGCTGCTCAATAGCGCCTGCTAACTCATTTGAATCTCTGCTCAAACATAGACGATACAGGAATAAAATGACAATTGTTTTCTGTATGGTAAGAACAGGCAGGGGACTCTACATATAATTAATGAGCTGTTGTACCTAATGTTCCTGTTACGTTATTAAGCTAGCTTCCAAAATTCCAAATTGTAACCTTCAAAATAAAAGTCCTTATTGTGGAAACCTTTCAATTTAAATGGTATTAAAGATAACTCATATTGTTCTATTATATTGTTATATTAAGTAAACATGAAATAGTGACGGTAAAATATAGAACATTTAAACATTTGATGGACTTGACAGAAATAGAATGTCACTACATATTTGACCGTATTAGGACGGGATTCGTTTTACTGGGGGAGATCAGGTAAAGTAATTATGCGCTCGAGCACAAAACTCAACTAACCGAATTTTTGTCCTGTGCGAATCTGCCATGTCCAGTCATTTTTCACATGGAGGGAGAATAATAATTCTAGCGGAAAAACCTACATTTATTTTTTTGGCAAACTCCAAGATGCTCTGATAGTACTTATCCTGAGCGAATCGACATCACTGTGTTTTGAAGGGTATTACAGCGTTTAACAGGTGCTGCTTGCAGTTTGGGTAAGAACATGGGAACAAGGCTGTGCAGTGCTAGCTATGTACAGAGCCTACAGATAAGTTCTATTTTTTTTGTCATATATAAACTTTCCTAGCACCTATTTCTCTTTTTAAAAGATTAAGCGCATGATATTGTGCCAATGAATTGATACATGGCCAAATACAACAGTTTTAAATAGATGTCTGCATACAGTTCATGGTTCTTATTGATATTATTTAGATTTTCTCCGATCTTAAAGCAAGTCAATATTATATTAGGCTATCCCATAGACAAGTTGAAATATCTGCACGCCTAGAACAGCCTCCAGGCTTCCATCATAACGGTCAAGTTTGAATGAGGAAAAATACAAATAAATTACAGGGGGCAGTTTGGTAAAAACGGATCCCGTCCGACTTGCCCTTTACACCACGTCTGCCTATTTTTACACAGGTGACCTCACAAAGAGATTCCACTGTTCTGGTGACAGGAAGAAAGATCTGGTGTTCTGAGATAACGCTCACCCTGGAATAACTTGTGTCTTGGCCAGAGACTGGCAAAACAGCACCTCTTGAAGCTTCCCGTGTGGTGCAGCGGTCTAAGACGCTGCATCTCAGTGCTAGAGGTCGTCGCTACAGACACCCTGGTTCTATTCCAGGCTGTATCACAACTGGCCGTGATTGGGACTCCCATAGGGTGGCGCACAATTGGCCCAGCGTCGTCCAGGTTTGACCGGTGTAGGCCGTCATTATAAATAAGAATTTGTTCTTAACTGACTTGCCTGGTTAAATAAAGGTTAAATAAAAATAAAGCTCCCAGTGTGAAGGGAGATATAGGAGTCCTGTGAATACAAAGGAGAGAGACACCTCACATTAGTGACAGCTCCGTTCAATGACCAGTTGTTATAGGTTTTTTTAAACCAAGAAACATTCTACCTCTGCTGAGACAAAATGAGTTCAGAGAAGGAAACGTTGATGGATGAAATTGAAAAGAGTTTATGGAATTTAACTGAGGACAATTTACGTTACATGTGTGAACGTTGTGGAATAGATGGCTCTGAAGTTAAAGGGATGAATCATCGCTTATTACGGCGTAAAGTCATGGAGGAAATGTGGGACAATACGGAGTCAATGATATCAGAGGAGCAGGGAATGTCTTGGTTAGTCCAACTGAAAGACGACATCAGGAGGATACAGGAGGGTAGCAGTGCACTCATGAG
The DNA here is from genome assembly GCF_965601325.2 of Salmo salar. Classification (NCBI taxonomy): domain Eukaryota; kingdom Metazoa; phylum Chordata; class Actinopteri; order Salmoniformes; family Salmonidae; genus Salmo; species Salmo salar. Next base: position 10,737,269 of record NC_138302.1, read on the forward strand.
GCCCAGCCAATCCGACGATGTACACTGTGACGAAGAATGGAATGAAGAGGGAGGAGCTAGGTTGCCTAGCAACAGACTAGAGGCAAAATCTGATCTAGAGAGGCACACAGCAGAGCAGAGGGAGAGTGGTGTGACTACTTCCCAGTCAGAAAGTGTTTTTCTCAAACCACACTTGTGCACTAAATGTGGAAAGGGATTCCATCAGGCCGGCTGTCTGAAGAGACACCTGAGAACTCATACGGGGGAGAAACCGTTCGTCTGCCCTCGTTGTGGGAGGGCTTGGAGTGATTCTGGAAACTTAAAGAGACACATGAGAAAAACTCTCCCAGGAGAAGAGATGGTTGTTAAGAGGCTCAACACACAGAGGACTGACCCTACAGGAAATAGGGAGGAAATGAATGTGGATTCAATTAAATTGGAGGAGCAGGGAACATCTTGGTCACTCCAGCTGAAAGAGGAGGATGCTTGCGGTGCACCCGTGAGTCCCAGCCAGGCTCATGCTGATGATGTAGACTGCAACGTTGAGGACAGGGATTGGTTGCCTAGCATTGGACTGAAGGCGGAGCCCATGAGTCCCATCCAATCCGACGATGATGCTGCAGACCGCGAAGGAGAATGGAACGAAGCGGGAGGCGCTAGGTTGCCTAGCAATGGACTGGAGGCGGAGTCAGCTCAATAGAGCCACAGTTGCGTGAGTACTTTCCAGTCATTATGTATTTTGTTTCTCAACAGTTTTTCCTTGATTCCCAACCTCCTTTTTATAAATGCATTGGGAGGAGAATAACTGAGGCTCCACCTCTTGGACTTCGTCCTCCAATGCATTTTGAGAAGGAGGCAGAGTAATTGAGGATGAGAGTAATCGAGGAAAGACTCTTGAGACTTCAAAATTCCTTGACAGGTAGGAGAGCGTTTCCCACACTAAGGGTTTTTCTGGATCAAAAATGGGCTTAGGGGGTGGGCGTGGCATGGGGGCGTATCAATGGGCGGGGTCGGCCCATTGGCTCAGTTGAATTTTGGACATCATTTTAGAGGCCCCCATCTTGGCGATGTACAGAATTCTTAGCATTTTTAAGCCAATTTTCTGCAACTCTACAAATTTCTCCATGGAGCTGAGAGAGATTTTTAAACACATTTTTAAAGCAACATTATTTTGCGTTTCTACGTATTCTGCCATGAACCTGAGAGAAGATTTTGCAGTTTGAAGCTAATTTCCTTGAACTCTATGCATTTTGCCATGGTTAATGCTGTGTTATTCTGCTCAAACAAAAACATCTAAATAAATTCTGCTAAATTAATTGTTTTTGGCATTGTTTATTCTCCCTGACTGTCTAGTTTTTATTTTGATGATTGTTAGTTCTCAGATTATATTATTGATAGATGTATCGGTCTGTTATCTTTTCTACATACCTTCTATCTGGTTTTAGTCCTTTACCCTGAAAGTGTTTTTCCAGGACTTCAATGGCAGAAAAATCCCTGCACCCTGATTTTTGATTTCATGTCTATTTTTCTGATTTCCAGGACAAGCCTCTCTGGCTCTCCTCCACCCTCCCAGAGTCCCCGGGTCGTGCCTCTCCCGGTAGCACCTTATTGTGCAGTCTGAAGGGGGTGTCTGTGCGGCTTGTCGACTGCAGGAAGACACCTGGGCAGAGTGGCCTTAAAATACACAAGGCAACAATGACAGGAGAGAAATCCCACAGTTCATCTAATGCTGAAAAACACAAAACCCTCTCAGGAAACAGGCCTCGCTCCCATATCTGTGATCACTGTGGGAAGAATTTTACCACAGCAACCAATCTGAAAAGACACTTACTTTATCTGTCTGGAGAGAAACCATACATGTGCTCTGAATGCGGAAAGAGATTCACACAGGCCGGCAGTCTTAAGACACACCAGAGAACTCATACGGGGGAGAAACCGTACATCTGCCCTCGTTGTGGGAAGGCTTGGAGTGATTATGGAAACTTAAAGAGACACATGAGAAGGCATACTGTTAAACAACACACAGTGAAACCTCACCATTGCTCGGATTGTGGGAAACAATTCATTGTAAAATCAAGCCTAAAACATCACCGGCTAGTTTTTCACACAGAACACCCTCACCGTTGTGGTCAATGTAAGAAGAGTTTCATAACTGCAGAAAGACTGGAATCACACATAAAAACACGACACCCGCCAAGTGATCCTCTGAAGAACCCACACGTGTGCTCTGAATGTGGAAAGGGATTCCATCAGGCCGGCTGTCTGAAGAGACACCTGAGAACTCATACGGGGGAGAAACCGTTCGTTTGCACTCGTTGTGGGAGGGCTTGGAGTGATTCTGGAAACTTAAAGAGACACATGAGAAAAACTCACCCAGGAGAAGAGATGGTTAAGAGGCTTGACACTCAGAGGAGTGACCCTACAGGAAGTAGGGAGGAAATTAATGTGGATTCAATTAAATTGGAGGAGCAGGGAATGTCTCGGTCACTCCAGCTGAAAGAGGACATCAGAAGGATACTGGTGGATGCTAGCGGTGCACCAATGAGTCCCAACCGAGCCGATGATTATTCTGAAGACTGTGACGAGGGACGAACTAGGTTGCCTAGCAACAGACTGGAGGCGAAATCTGATCTAGAGAGGCACACACCAGACCAGAGGGAGAGTGATGTGACTACTTCCCAGTCAGAAAGTGTTTTTCTCAAACCACACTTGTGCACTAAATGAGGTAAGGGATTCAAAAAGGCCGGCTGTCTGAAGAGACACCTGAGAACTCATACGGGGGAGAAACCGTTCGTCTGCCCTCGTTGTGGGAGGGCTTGGAGTGATTCTGGAAACTTAAAGAGACACGAGAAAAACTCACCCAGGAGAAGAGATGGTTGTTAAGAGGCTCAACACACAGAGGACTGACCCTACAGGAAGTAGGGAGGAAATGAATGTGGATTCAATTAAATTGGAGGAGCAGGGAACATCTTGGTCACTCCAGCTGAAAGAGGAGGATGCTTGCGGTGCACCCGTGAGTCCCAGCCAGGCTCATGCTGATGATGTAGACTGCAACGTTGAGGACAGGGATTGGTTGCCTAGCATCGGACTGAAGGCGGAGCCCATGAGTCCCATCCAATCCGATGATGACTCTGCAGACCGCGAAGAAGAATGGAACGAAGCGGGAGGTGCCCTTCGTTGTGGGAAGGCTTGGAGTTATTAAAGAGACACATGAAAAGAGCTCACCCACCACACAATCAGCATGTCCCTTATCCCTACCCACCACACAATCGGCATGTCCCTTATCCCTACCCACATCAGACTCCATTGTAACTTGGTTTACACCTGTCCAATCCCTTATAGATGTGTTTACTACTTCAAGGAAACAAGATGGGAAGGATGTGATTTTTAGGGGTGGTATATTTGATGTTGTAATTGTTTTTAATGGAGACAGGTTAGAAGTAGAGGGGGAGACAGATGAGCAGGGAAGACAGTGAAGAGTAGATGCAGGGATTGAACTTTGGTCTCCAGTGGGGAGGCTGAGGCATACATAGAGCATCCAGCTGTGTTACCACAAGACTACAGGCTATGTACAGAAGGAAGCATTTCTAAAGTATTGGAACACTGCCCTAGACTCAGCCTGTCCCAAATATCACCTTATGCCCTATATAGTGCACTACTTTTGACCCCTGCCCAATGGGGTGCCATTTGGGATTCAGGACTTCCCAAACCCCTACCTACCACGTGCCCTTGCTCGGCCCTCACTAGGGCTGTGGCGGTCATGACATTTTGTCAGCAGGTGATTGTCAAGCAAATAACTGCCAAGTAAATAACTGCCGGTCTCATTTTGACCGTTTAATTATCATAAACATGTTTAGAATCTCCTGGCTTCCACATTTAACCTACAAGCCACTGATCAAATCAAATCAAATGTATTTATATAGCCCTTCGTACATCAGCTGATATCTCAGAGTGCTGTACAGAAACCCAGCCTAAAACCCCAAACAGCAAGCAATGCATGTGAAAGAAGCACGGTGGCTAGGAAAAACTCCCTAGGAAAAACTCCCTAGAAAGGCCAAAAACCTAGGAAGAAACCTAGAGAGGAACCAGGCTATGAGGGGTGGCCAGTCCTCTTCTGGCTGTGCAGGGTGGATATTATAACAGAACATGGTCAAGATGTTAATGTTCATAAATGACCAGCATGGTCAAATAATAATAATCATAGTAGTTGTCGAGGGTGCAACAAGCACGTCCGGTGAACAGGTCAGGGTTCCATAGCCGCAGGCAGAACAGTTGAAACTGGAGCAGCAGCACGGCCGGGTGGACTGGGGACAGCAAGGAGTCATCATACCAGGTAGTCCTGAGGCATGGTCCTAGGGCTCAGGTCCTCCGAGAGAAAGACAGAAAGAGAGAATTAGAGAGAGCATATTTAAATTCACACAGGACACCGGATAAGACAAGAGAAATACTCCAGATGTAACAGACTGACCCTAGCCCCCCGACACATAAACTACTGCAGCATAAATACTGGAGGCTGAGACAGGAGGGATCAGAAGACACTGTGGCCCCATCCGATGATACCCCCAGACAGGGCCAAACAGGCAGGATATAACCCCACCCACTTTGCCAAAGCACAGCCCCTACACCACTAGAGGGATGTCTCCAACCACCAACTTACCATCCTAAGACAAGGCCGAGTATAGCCCACAACGATCTCCGCCATGGCACAACCCAAGGGGGGGCGCCAACCCAGACAGGAAGACCACGTCAGTGACTCAACCCACTCAAGTGATGCACCCCTCCCATGGATGCAGACCTTTGGGCTCCCTAGTGGTGCAGCGGTCTAAGGCACTGCATCTCAGTGCTACAGGCGTCACTACAGACCCTGGTTCGATTCCAGGCTGTATCACAACTGGCCTTGATTGGGAGTCCCATAGGGCGGCGCACAATTGGCCCAGCGTAGTCCGGGTTAGGGTTTGGCTGGGATAGGCCGTCATTGTAAATAAGAATTTGTTCTTAACTGACTTGCCTAGTTAAATAAATAAAAAAAATTAACAAAAGTATAAACATTGAATTTAATATATCACAATTGAACATAGCTTAATAAAATAGAAAGGATATTTTCCCCAAACGATTTCAAAGGAAGTGCACACAATTCTGTGTTGAGCGGTTAACAAAGAAACTGGTCCTCCTATATGCTTCGTTCAGAGTTATTTATTCGACTTTTGTTGTGATACGAACGTTGAGATATGTTCTTATTCTTAAAATATTATAAGGGTGCATGATGGGACTCTGATGATTTGAAAAAAAGTCGCAAGCTGAACACACTTCATCAGTCTCTCATTCACAATTTGACAAGCACTTGACAATATTCTCACCAGGCCTCGAATTTCCCGGTAGCATCCCCCTTGTGTGGCTGTAATGCCCCATAAAAAAATCTGTGCCTTTTGCGGCCAATGTGAGTGTTATAATAATAATAATTTCTCTCACTCACATGGCTCCTTCAGATGTAGTCAATGCCCGTCACGTTATCGGGTCCATCTCAAAGTCATTTCAGCTAAGAAGTAGGCTAAAAGTGAATGAAGACAGACGCATCGGGGGCGTAACTGCGCGCGTCCAATTCCGAGGCGCATATTGATAATGTTAGAACTGTCCACATCTTACTTTTCGTCAGCCAATCAGATGAGTCGGTCTAACCAACACCAACAGCACTAGCTTATGCCAATGTACTATCCCCCCCATAGTGCAAAAGTTGACCTATGCTATTGGTCAACTGTTCTTCTTCTGTGCAAGAAATAAATATGCCAAACATACTCTAGGACAGTTTGTGGGATGCGATAGATCCCAAATGAATACAGCAACTCACATCCAAACATTTTTTTTTAAAGCAATGAGGCTGGTGCAACAGATAGAACGTTTAGCTTAAACTGTTGATAAACTATTAGGCTATTCCTATTAGTCTATTTCTTCATATTAGAACTGTATCAATGCGCACATGGTGGTTGGCTATTAGTGCGAATGTCCCAAAATGCAATCAATTAGCAGTAAAACACTGTTCCTGAAAGTGAGGGCAAATGCGATTTGTGCATTTAATGGTTTATTATAAAGGTGTATTTATGGTGAAAATGATCTTCCCCAAACTTGAAACTCACGCACAGCTTATGTATGCCAGTTAGGCTCTACACCGGTTATAAAGCGGATTAATGGTGATTATTTTATTTTTTATTTAACTAGGCAAGTCAGTTAAGAACACATTTTTATTTTCAATGACGGCCTAGGAACAGTGGGTTAACTGTCTTGTTCAGGGGCAGAATGACAGATTTTTACCTTGTCAGCTCGGGGATTTGATCTTGCAACCTTACGGTTACTGGCCCAACGCTCTAACCACTAGGCTACCTGCGCTTCCTGTGCTTCATTGTAAGGAGTTATTTGGTGACTTTAGTTGTGATAAAAACATATAGGCCTATGTGCTGGGCTACATACGGTGTGTGACTATGATTTGAAAAAGTCGCAAAAAAACACGAGTTATTCCTTACCTTACTGCACAAGCTGGGCATCATTCACAAGTGATAATACATAATCCACAAGTGATAGGCTAATATTGTCACCCATCAGACTATTCTTAATATAATGTTGTCTTTACATATACTAAATAATATATGTGTGAAATTAGTTTTGATTTAGAATGGACTATTATCATGCACCTGAATCGAATCAGGGGTGTATGGGGAAAAATGTGTCAACTATGCACTTAAATAGCTAAATGCTTTTCCTGTGGTCCATTTTCATGCCAGCCAGGTAGGCTATACTCCTGTTGTAAAGAGAAGTGCTTAATATTAGGAAAGTTTATAAATATAATAGGCCTAGCCTATAGAAAGCTGATGGGATCCTCCTCTTTTTAATAGTCCATCAAAACGGTTTTCTCACTCAATTACATAACCTATAGAAATGTTGACCAACATGAGCTTATGGACTCTGAAGTGTTTTGATTAGATTTGACATTACATTTGCATTGATGTCAGAGTGATTTAAAGGGACAATACAGTGCTGAGTACCAGGCAGTTAGTTTGGTAGGCTACTAATGACCAGCAGTAGCATCAGAGAAGCCTAATTACCGTCGTGGAATTTGACTGCCGTCATGGCTTGTGACTGCCGATCTGGTGGTAATACCGTCACCTTGACAACCCCTCCATGTTGGCAGATCTAGGGACAAGATGACTGAGTTTACCAAAGACAAACGGCTGAATGAAGAACTCTATACAGCTGACTTTCTATCATTGGACCATTGGAGAAGGGCCCAATCCCAAATTGACATCTAGACCCTATGCACTTGTGGAGATGTAAGATAATCTAATTGGTTGTAAGCAATATGGTATTACTTCCACCTAGCCTATCGTTGTGTGGTAGAGCTATTACCATATTGCTTACACTTGACAAAACCTCTCCGATCTCCACAAGTGCATAGGGTCTAGGGGGCATTTAGGATTGGGCCCATTGGGTCCATGTGTCTTGATCTCTGGTTTTAAAAGACTTGTCAGCAGTCTTACCACCATGACTAGTTCATAATAAATTCAAAGTGCCATGCTGTTGTATCCTGTATGTATAACTTGGAATATAATTATATTTTGTAAATTTGTCTCAAACTGAAATAATGCTGCTCGGCTCCCTGTTCAAGTTGAGTTCACATTTTAGCCCGGTAGTTTTTGTATTTACTGTTGATGTTTAGATACTTTTGTATATGTAGTGTATGTGAACACCCTTTCAAATTTGTGGATTTGGCTATTTCAGCCACACCCGTTGCTGACAGGTTTATACAATTGAGCACACAGCCATGCATTCTCCATAGACAAACATTGGTAGTAAAATGGCCTAACTGAAGAGCTCAGTGACTTTCAACGCAGCATCGTCATAGGATTCCACTTTTCTAACAAGTCAGTTCATCAAACTTCTGCCTTGCTAGAGCTCCCCCGGTCAACTGTAAGTGCTGTTATTGTGAAGTGGAAACATCCCGGAGCAATGACGTCTCAGCCGCGAAGTGGTAGGACCACAACAAGTTCACAGAACAGGACCGGCGAGTGCTGAAACACGCAGCACGTAAAAATCAACTCCATATTGATGCCCAACATTTTGGAATGAGATGTTCAACGAGCATGTGTCCACATAATTTTGGTCATGTAGTGTATGTTGTCCATTTCAAGGAATGTTTTCAATTTATTGCTGAACACCAACTAGAGTTAATAAAAATGGTGACAGCAAAGTGTTGTTGGAGTATATCTTTATGAGTAAGAAGGATTATGCATAACCAAGGGTCCTAGTATAACCAAGGGTCCTAGCATAACCAAGGGCCCTAGCATAACCAAGGGTCCTAGCATAACCAAGGGTCCTAGCATAACCTAGGGTCCTAGTATAACCAAGGGTTCAAGCGTCACAGGTAAAGTCCATGTATGTAGTGTTACATCAACATTTTGTGAGGACAGAAATTTAAGAAATTCTTAGATTTGTAATTATTTGTTAATTGATCAATAATGACAATAAAGGTGTAATTCTATCTTAAGTTAGATAACAATAGGCATATGTGTAATTTTTACATAAACACACATTAATCCCGATAAGATTGCTATACTACCATTATTTGTCACCTATCTAAAAAATGGGGATCTTCATTTCAGTCCGTCTTTCATGGCAGAGTTTTGTGCTTTTGCATTGGGTGACTGTTGATGGCGTGAAAAGACAAATTAAAATTGCTATTCAAAATGGGGGGGGACACTCGTTATAACGTGTTCATTTATGCTCACCGCACGACTAATAAATCCAAACTGTACATTCGAGCTAGAAAGCGCGTAATCGTGATTCGTGCATCATACGGCTTTTATTTTGTCGTAGACATATTTTGATTGACGCCGTGTGAAAAACGTCACTACGCCGGAAGTGTTGGAAAAGATTAAAATCCTCTTGAGTGACAGCGGCGGTTTGGTACATTGTATTTTTGTCTTTCTGTAGGGATGGAGGTGACACGAACAAGTAATTCATCTCTTTATGCACCCTTATAGATAATATACACCAAGATTATATTCCTATGCTATTAGATACACAACGTTAGCTGTCGTTTCTCACCGCACAATCATGATTCCGTTCATGTCCGCGAGGTTGTGAATGCTAACCCGCTAACTAGCATTAATGGCTAGCTTGCGTGTTGAGTAAACCACCAACGCATGTTGGCTGATTGTTTTTGTATTACAGATTTCAAAGACAGTTTAAACACTGTGTACAGCGCTATAGAGGAAGCAGACTTTCTCGCAATCGATGGGGAATTTTCAGGTAAGCCATTGTTAGCTAGCTATTAAACTGGCAAACGTTTATAGTTATATCTTAGTTAGCTCGCTGGCCAACCAGTTTCCGTGGCTGCTACAAGCCACACGCGCAGTCGGTTTTGAACTCTGACAGCTATAATTTTCTAGTTAATACAATAGGAAATACACTTTTCGGTTTCAGGTATTAGCGATGGGCCCAACGTCAGCGCACTGACTAACGGGTTGGACACGCCAGAGGAGCGCTACATGAAGTTAAAAAAGGTAAGTCAAGAGAGGCATGTTTTTAGAGTTGGGGTCAATGCGGTTTCTGCATTATGCTGCATTTACTTGTAACTACAACATTTTATGGCAGCCATGTTGGTTCCCCGTTAGTTTAACATGGGGAATATTTAACAATGCTATGTAACGGAATGTCTAGAACTACAACGATATTCAAAACACTAACAGATTGCCTAACACTAAATGACTCTGGTTATAACTGTCGGTCAGGTACTGAGTGAATAGGTACAGTTGAAGTCGGAAGTTTACATACACCTTAGCCAAAGATATCTCAACTCAGTTTTTTCACAATTCCTGGCATTTAATCCTAGTAAAAAGTCCCTGTCTTAGGTCAGTTAAGATCACCACTTTATTTTAAGAATGTTAAATGTCAGAATAATAGTAGTGATTTATTTCAGCTTTTATTTCTTTCATCACATTCCCAGTGGGTCAGAAGTTTACGTACACTCAATTAGTATTTGATAGTGTTTAAATTGTTTAACTTGGGTCAAACGTTTCACGTAGCCTTCCACAAGCTAACAACAATAAGTTGGGTGAATTTTGACCCACTCCTCTTGACAGAGCTGGTGTAACTGAGTCAGGTTTGTAGTCCTCCTTGCTCGCACATGCTTTTTCAGTTCTGCCCACAAATTTTCTATAGGGTTGAGGTCAGGGCTTTGTGATAGCCACTCCAATACCTTAACTTTGTTGTCCTTAAGCCATTTTGCCACAACTTTGGAAGTATGCTTGGGGTCATTGTCCATTTGGAAGACCCATTTGCGACCAAGCTTTAACTTCCTGACTGATGTCTTGAGATGTTGCTTCAATATATCCACATAGTTTTCTTTCCTCATGATGCCATCTATTTTGTGAAGTGCACCAGTCCCTCCTGCAGCAAAGCACCGCCACAACATGATGCTGCCACCCCCGTGCTTCACTGTTGGGATGGTGTTCTTCGGCTTGCAAGCCTCCCCCTTTTTCCTCCAAACATAACGATGGTTATTATGGCCAAACAGTTCTATTTTAGTTTCATCAGACCAGAGGACATTTCTCCAAAAAGTACTATCTTTGTCCCCGTGTGCAGTTGCAAACCGTAGTCTGGCTTTTTTATGGCGGTTTTGGAGCAGTGGCTTCTTCCTTGCTGAGCGGCCTTTCAGGTTATGTCGATATAGGACTCGTTTTACCGTGGATATAGATTTTTGTACTTGTTTCCTCCAGCATCTTAACAAGGTCCTTTGCTGTTGTTCTGGGATTGATTTGCACTTTTCGCACAAAAGTACATTCATCTCTAGGAGACAGAATGCGTCTCCTTCCTGAGCGTTATGACGGCTGCGTGGTCCCATGGGGTTTATGCTGGCATTCTATTGTTTGTACAGATGAACGTGGTACCTTCATGCATTTGGTAATTGCTCCCAAGGATGAACCAGACTTGTGGAAGTCTACTTTTTTTTTTCTGAAGTCTTGGCTGATTTCTTTTGATTTTTCCCATGATGTCAAGCAAAGAGGCACTGAGTTTGAATGTAGGCCTTGAAATACATCCACAGGTACACCTTCAATTGACTCAAATGATGCCAATTAGCCTATCAGAAGCTTCTAAAGCCATGACATCATTTTCTGGGATTCTCCAAGCTGTTTAAAGGCACAGTCAACTTAGTGTATGTAAACTTCTGACCCACTGTAATTATAATGATAAGTGAAATAATCTTTCTGTAAACAATTCTTGGAAAAATGACTTGTGTCATGCACAAAGTAAATGTCCTAACCGTAAACTTCTGACTAGAGGTCGGCCGATTATGATTTTTCAACGCCGATACCGATTATTGGAGGACCAAAAAAAGACGATTTCTATTAATTTAATTATAATTTTTTTACTTGTATTCATTTTATTATTTTTGAATTTATTTGTTAGAATGACAATTACAACAATACTGAATGAACACTGATTTTAACTTAATATAATACATCAATAAAATCAATTTGGCCTCAAATAAATAATGAAACATGTTCAATTTGGTTTAAATAATGCAAAAACAAAGTGTTGGAGAAGAAAGTAAAAGTGCAATATGTGCCATGTAAAAAAGCTAACGTTTAAGTTCCTTGCTCAGAACATGAGAACATATGAAAGCTGGTGGTTCCTTTTAACATGAGTCTTCAATATTCCCAGTTAAGAAGTTTTAGGTTGTAGTTATTGTAGGAATTATAGGACTATTTCTCGCTATACGATTTGTATTTCATATACCTTTTGACTGTTGGATGTTCTTATAGGCACGTTAGTATTGCCAGTGTAACCGTATAGCTTCCGTCCCTCTCCTCGCTCCTACCTGGGCTCGAACGAGGAACACATCGACAACAGCCACCCTCGAAGCAGCGTTACCCATGCAGAGGAAGGGGAACAACTACTCCAAGTCTCAGTGCGAGTGACGTTTGAAACGCTATTAGCGCGCACCCCGCTAACTAGCTAGCCATTTCACATCGGTTACACCAGCCTAATCTCGGGAGTTGATAGGCTTGAAGTCATAAACAGCACAATGCTTGAACCATTGCGACGAGCTGCTGGCAAACGCACGAAAGTGCTGTTTGAATGAAGGCTTACGAGCCTGCTGCTGCCTACCATCGCTCAGACTGCTCTATCAAATATCAAATCATAGACTTAATTATAACATAACACACCAAAATACGAGCCTTTGGTCATTAATATGGTCGAATCCGGAAACTATCATTTTGAAAACAAAACGTTTATTCTTTCAGTGAAATACGGAACCGTTCCGTATTTTATCTAACGGATGGCATCCCTAAGTGTAAATATTGCTGTTACATTGTACAACCTTCAATGTTATGTCCTAATTAATTAGGGCCTTTGTTAGGAATAAATGGACTTCACACAGTTCGCAACGAGCCAGGCGGCCCAAACTGCTGCATATACCCTGACTGCTTGCACGGAACGCAAGAGAAGTGACACAATTTCCCTAGTAATAAGAAATTCATGTTAGCAGGCAATATTAACTAAATATGCAGGTTTAGAAATATATACTTGTATATTGATTTTAAAGAAAGGCATTGATGTTTATGGTTAGGTACATTGGTGCAATGACGGGGCTTTTTCGCAAATGCGCTTGTTAAATCATCACCCGTTTGTCGAAGTAGGCTGTGATTCAATGATAAATTAACAGGCACCGCATCGATTATATGCAACGCAGGACACGTTAGGTAAACTAGTAATATCATCAACCATGTGTAGTTAACTAGTGATTATGTGAAGATTGTTTTTTTAATATAAGTTTAATGCTAGCTAGCAACTTACCTTGACTTCTTGCTGCCCTCGTGTAACAGGTAGTCAGCCTGCCACGCAGGCTCCTCGTGGAGTGCAAAGTAAGGCAGGTGGTTAGAGCGTTGGACTAGGAATGGGAAGGTTGCAAAAACGAATCCCGGAGCTGACAAGGTAAAAATCTGTCGTTCTGCCCCTGAACAAGGCAGTTAACCCACCATTCCTAGGCCGTCATTGAAAATAAGAATGTGTTCTTAACTGACTTGCCTAGTTAAATAAAGGTGTATACATTTTTATTTTTTTTTTAAACGGCAAATCTGTGTCCAAAAATACCGATTACGGTTTGTTATGAAAACTTGAAATCGGCCCTAATTAATTGGCCATTCCGATTAATCGCTCGACCTCTACTTCTGACCCACTAAAATTGTGATACAGTGAATTATAAGTGAAATCTGTCTGTAAACAAAATTACTTGTGTCATGCAAAAAGTAGATGTCTTAACTGACTTGCTAAATCTATAGTTTGTTAATTAACAAGAAATTTGTGGAGTGGTTGAATAATGAGTTTTAATGACTCCAACCTAAGTGTATGTAAACTTCTGACTGTATATAACTAAAACTAATAATATAGCGAGGTAGCTCGCTTAACTTTTTACTTCATGGCTGAATTTGATCATGGTTTTTGGGTGTTTTTGATTCCTGGAGTCTATGTATGGCCCCACGTGGGCCACAACAAGGCCACCTGCTATCGGTTCTGCTTTAAATGTACACGTTTGACTCTCTCTCCACTCCTCTGGCTCTCCACCCCCCCCCCCCCCCCCCCTCTCTCTCTTATCCAGCATTCTATGGATTTCTTGCTGTTTCAGTTTGGACTGTGCACGTTCACATATGACCAGGCAGAGTCCAAGTGAGTGGGACTTTTTCTCTCTTAGGTTTAACCTTCCTTCCTCCACCACAATTGTTATAGTCCTGGGCCACACACGCAGTCGCTTTTGAACTGAGTGACATTTGAGTAACATGAAGCTTCTCAGAGTAGGAGTGCTGATTTCGGGTCAGTTTTTAGCCTTTCAGCTCATTCTGAATGAGATTCCATATGGACCTGATCCTATATCGGCCATCTTACTTAGATAAGCTTGACACATAGGACCCCTGACCTGACTCCAGATCAGTTAGTGATTTAGCCAACTCTTCTCTGCTGTGTTGTTACACTGTCACAACTAACGGGTTGTCTGAAATACAGATCTGGGACCAGTCTGCCACAGAATGAAATAGAAGGCTGATTTAGTGTTAAATAGAAGTCTAAGTCAGCTATATTGAATGATGTGATCTCTATGCAGGCTATAGGAATGTTTAACCTACCTGACCTGCTGTTCTTTCTCTCCCGGTGTTTTTGTCCCCACAGCTACGTCATAAAGACTTTTAATTTTTATATATTCCCAAAGCCATTCAACAGAACCTCACCAGACACCAAGTTCATCTGCCAGGTTAGAAAACCATGGTCTGTTTTATTTAATCCGGGTGGTACAAGCATTTCTTATTGGACAGGTTTAGGTAGTCACTCTCCGTTTCAGCCCTTTTGCTTCCCTTTCATTCCTGGAGAGAAGCACCCATGTTGCCCCTGGCGGTGCTTCGTTAAATATGATTGTTTGTTATTTCAGAGTTCCAGCATAGACTTCCTGGCCAGTCAGGGTTTTGACTTCAACAAAGTGTTCCGTCACGGTAGGTGGCATTCTGTTTGGTTGCCGTAGAAATCCGAACTTGGACAATAAAGATGATCGATTGATTTTATTGATTGAAGCTACTCTAGCTAACTCCTCCCCTGTTCTGGTTGCTCTAGATATTCCAACTGGGACAATAAAGATGACTAAGTGATTGATTTAAGCTAACCTAGCTAACCAAAACGCCGCCATCTAACCCCGCCTCCTTTTGTGGTTGCCGTAGGGATCCCGTACCTGAACCAGGAAGAGGAAGTGCAGCTGCGGGAGCAGTATGAGGAGAGGCGGAGTCAGAGTAACGGATCAGGAAACCCCTCCTACATCTCCCCCAACTCAAACAAAGGCCCCGGCAGCATCCCCGAGGAGCACAGGGAGTACATCGGACGAGTGGTGTAAGTTTAAACCTCACTCCCATTTCTAGTTACAACTTTAGATTGTAGTTGCATGTGGTAACGGAGTGGTGAGAGTTGACAGCCTGGTCCCAAATCTGTCCCTAGCCACCTGCTGACACCATTTCCTCCAGCCGCCGCTAGCCTCTTTCCCTCACTAGCCACCTGCTGACACCATTTCCTCCAGCCACCCCTAGCCCCTTTCCCTGCCGAGCTACCCACTGACACCAGTTCCTCCAGCCACCACTAGCCCCTTTCCCTGCCGAGCTACCCACTGACACCAGTTCCTCCAGCCGCCCCAGCCCCTTTCCCTCCCTAGCCACCCGCTGACACCAGTTCCTCCAGCCACCACTAGCCCCTTTCCCTCCCTAGCCACCCGCTGACACCAGTTCCTCCAGCCACCACTAGCCCCTTTCCGTCCCTAGCCACCCGCTGACACCAGTTCCTCCAGCCACCACTAGCCCCTTTCCCTCCCTAGCCACCCGCTGACACCAGTTCCTCCAGCCACCACTAGCCCCTTTCCCTCCCTAGCCACCCGCTGACACCAGTTCCTCCAGCCGCCCCTTTCCCTAGCCACCCGCTGACACCAGTTCCTCCAGCCACCACTAGCCCCTTTCCCTCCCTAGCCACCCGCTGACACCAGTTCCTCCAGCCACCACTAGCCCCTTTCCCTCCCTAGCCACCCGCTGACACCAGTTCCTCCAGCCACCACTAGCCCCTTTCCCTCCCTAGCCACCCGCTGACACCAGTTCCTCCAGCCGCCCCTTTCCCTAGCCACCCGCTGACACCAGTTCCTCCAGCCACCACTAGCCCCTTTCCCTCCCTAGCCACCCGCTGACACCAGTTCCTCCAGCGGCCCCTTTCCCTAGCCACCTGCTGACACCAGTTCCTCCAGCCACCACTAGCCCCTTTCCCTCGCTAGCCACCCGCTGACACCAGTTCCTCCAGCGGCCCCTTTCCCTAGCCACCTGCTGACACCAGTTCCTCCATAGTTGTCCTTCATATAAGGCATGGTTTAAACTCCTCCAAACGGGTGTTACAGCCTCAGTGCGGAACCCGTCCTACGGTCCACAGTGAACTCACATGGTACTGATTTATGTCTAGTGGAGCAGAAATCCATGGTAACAGTCCAGACACCACCCTTCAGCTCCAGCCCTGAATGCATCCCTGTAGTCGTTTTGTTAAGTCTTCCTCTTGTCCCTTACAGAGAGAAGGTGGAATCTCTGTTCACTACCTCAGAGAAGACTGTGGACCTGGAGCCCTGCACAGGGTAAAGAAACGGTGTGTGGTGTGTGTGTGAAATGTGCATTTATACAACTTTTTTTCAGTCTCAAAGGGCTTTACCATGTTAACATGGCTCTCCTGATCCCCCAGCTACATTTACCATTGTTTTGTTTATTAAGAACCTCCATTCCCCCTGTTCTGTTCTCTGCTCCACTCCAGGTTTCAGAGGAAGCTGATCTACCAGACACTCAACTCCAAGTAAATACTTTCTGTCCTTCAAGACCAGCAATGTTCTAGAACTCTGCAGATATAATTCAGTGTTCCACCCCATGAATACAGGGAGATGAATGAAATCCACTTTTTAATTGTTTGTTTACATTCTGCTATTTCTAAAAGAAATGAATTGGGGTTTATAACTGTAGTTTTAACGCTGCTTGGTCACAATTAATGTTAATCATAAAATGTTCATATATTTACCAGTACTGAGTGTGTATATTGTACAGAGATTACATATCTTTATGGAAGGATAATGTTGATCTAATCTCCTATAGGTTCCCAAAGGGCCTTCATGTTGAGACCTTGGAGACAGAGAAGGTCAGTCTGCCAGCTAGATCAGTGGTTCTCAAACCTGTCCTCGGGGGGGACCCACAGCCAGTCCATGTATTTGATCTATTCCAGAGCCCTACGGGACTCCTGATCACGGCCGGTTGTGATACAGCCCGGGATCGAACCAGGGTCTGAAGTGACTCCTCTAGCACTTTCGATGCAGTGCCTTAAACCGCTAGCACACCTGATTCAACTAATCATCAAGACATTTTATATTAGGGACAAGGGTCCCGAGTGGCGCAGCGGTTTAAGGCACTGCATCGAAGTGCTAGAGGCATCACTACAGACCCTGGTTCAATCCCGGGCTGTATCACAACCAGCTGTGATCAGGAGTCCCGTAGGGCAGTGCACAATTGGCCCAGCATCAACCGGGTTAGGGGAGGGGTAGGCCGTCATTGTAAAATAAGAATTAGTTCTTAACAGACTTGCCTAGTTAAATAAAACCATTAAGCTAGAGGATGTAATGTGGGATACCAGTTTCAACTTTAGTTTAGGCCTCCATTTTAACTGTCTTTATACCTATGGCAGAGTTACTCAGGGATTTTCTACGTTAGTAATCAGGAGTTACTCAGGGATTTTCTACGTTAGTAATCAGGATTAATGAAATTAATTTATTTTCTCTGGAGTATAACTGTGCTTAGAGTAACTTTTGTCTCCAGTCAGTGTGAGGTGTATGTTTGTTTACATTATAAACACATGTATGTTTTATATTATATATGGTGTTCCAGAAAGAGCAACACCTCCAGATCTAGAAGGAACAACACAATGCTTAGAGTACAGAAATACTACCTTGCCTGTGTTCTAGTCTGACCTCTTGCCTGTGTTCTAGTCTGACCTCTTGCCTGTGTTCTAGTCTGACCTCTTGCCTGTGTTCTAGTCTGACCTCTTGCCTGTGTTCTAGTCTGACCTCTTGCCTGTGTTCTAGTCTGACCTCTTGCCTGTGTTCTAGTCTGACCTCTTGCCTGTGTTCTAGTCTGACCTCTTGCCTGTGTTCTAGTCTGACCCCCCCCTTGCCTGTGTTCTAGTCTGACCCCCCCCCCTTGCCTGTGTTCTAGTCTGACCCCCCCCTTGCCGGTGTTCTAGTCTGACCCCCCCCTTGCCGGTGTTCTAGTCTGACCTCTTGTTCTAGTCTGACCCCCCCCCCTTGCCGGTGTTCTAGTCTGACCCCCCCCCCTTGCCGGTGTTCTAGTCTGACCCCCCCCCCCCCCTGCCGGTGTTCTAGTCTGACCCCCCCCCCCTGCCGGTGTTCTAGTCTGACCCCCCCCCCTGCCGGTGTTCTAGTCTGACCCCCCCCCTGCCGGTGTTCTAGTCTGACCCCCCCCCTGCCGGTGTTCTCGTCTGACCCCCCCCCTGCCGGTGTTCTAGTCTGACCCCCCCCCCCTGCCGGTGTTCTCGTCTGACCCCCCCCCTGCCGGTGTTCTAGTCTGACCCCCCCCCCCTGCCGGTGTTCTCGTCTGACCCCCCCCCCCTGCCGGTGTTCTCGTCTGACCCCCCCCCCTGCCTGTGTTCTCGTCTGACCCCCCCCCCTGCCGGTGTTCTAGTCTGACCCCCCCCCCCTGCCGGTGTTCTAGTCTGACCCCCCCCCCTGCCGGTGTTCTCGTCTGACCCCCCCCTGCCGGTGTTCTAGTTTCATCCTGATCTAGAAGGAATAACACAATGCCAATGCTTAGAGTACAGAAATACTATCATGTAATGTGAGTCATGCTGTGGGATTGTCTCCAGTCAGTAGGTGTTATATTATCAGTAGGTGTGTGTAGATGTACATTATAGACAGGTGTATTATATGGTGTTTCAGAAAGAGCGTTACATCCAGATCAGCAAGGTGGACGACGAGGAGCGGAAGAGGAGAGAACGGCAGAAACAGGAGAGGGAACAGGTGACGTTCCGTCAACCGTTTTTCTAAAAAGCAAACTAACATTCCACAACATTTCTCCCTGTGGTGTTGTAGAATGAAGCAGTCTAAACACAGTAACTCCAAAATGACATGACCAGCTGAATTTCCTTCTACTGTATCTAAAAAGCAGACGGTACATTTCTTCTTGAAATGTTCCAAACCTTCACCCCCCCCCCCCCCAAGAAACACGATCAGGAGGCAACGTTTTGAATCCTGGAGAATACTTGTCCAATAAGAGACATTCCTTTGTAGTTTCTTTGCAACGTTTTGCTATGTTTCCTACTGAACATGACCCTGGTCAATCCTTCCAGGAGGAGCTGAATGACGCTGTGGGATTCTCCAGGGTCATACACGCCATCTCCAAATCTGTGAGTTACCCTGACAACCTGTTATCAAGTTGTTTAGTTTTGATCTGTATCTTCTTATGTTACGATGTACAGTATATGCCAACTGCCTTTGCAGTCCACCACTGAAACTATAAGGAATATTTTAGTTGAGTGAGTTCTCCTTTATCTCTCTTGGGCGCTATACCTTTAGGATGGGACTCATCTCTTTTCCCCCTCTCTCCAACCCAGGGAAAGTTGGTGGTTGGCCACAACATGCTGTTGGACGTCATGCACACCATCCATCAGTTCTACTGCGTACTGCCAGAGGTACAAACACGCACCATTTATATGAACGCAATGGTTTATTTTTTTATTTTATTTTTTATTTCACCTTTATTTAACCAGGTAGGCTAGTTGAGAACAAGTTCTCATTTACAACTGCGACCTGGCCAAGATAAAGCAAAGCAGTGCGACACAAACAACAGAGTTACACATAGAATAAACAAACATACAGTCTATAACACAATAGAAAAAAAGTCTATATACCGTGCGTGCAGAAGATGAATGTGCAAGTAGAGATACTGGGGTGCAAAGGAGAAGAAGAAAAAAAAGAACAGTGAGGATGAGGTGGTTGGATGGGCTATTTACAGATGGGCTATGTACAGGTGCAGTGATCTGTGAGCTGCTCTGACAGCTGATGCTTAAAGTTAGTGAGGGAGATACGAGTCTCCAGCTTCAGTGATTTTTGCAATTCGTTTTAGTCATTGGCAGCAGAGAACTGGAAGGAAAGGTGGCCAAAGGAGGTATTGGCTTTGGGGGTAACCAGTGAAATATACCTGCTGGAGCGTGTGCTACGGGTGGGTGCTGCTATGGTGACCAGTGAGCTGAGATAAGGCGGGGCTTTACCTGGCAAAGACTTATAGATGCCCTGGAGCCAGTGGGTTTGGCGGCGAATATGAAGCAAGGGCCAGCCAACGAGAGCATACAGGTCGCAGTGGTGGGTAGTATATGGGGCTTTGGTGACAAAACGGATGGCACTGTGATGGACTGCATCCAATTTGCTGAGTAGAGTGTTGGAGGCTATTTTGTAAATGACATGGCCGGTGTCGAGGATAGGTAGGATGGTCAGTTTTACGAGGGTATGTTTGGCAGCATGGGTGAAGGATGCTTTGTTGCGAAATAAGAAGCCGATTCTAGATTTAATTTAGGATTTGAGATGCTTAATGTGAGTCTGGAAGGAGAGTTTACAGTCTAAGCAGACACCCAGGTATTTGTAGATGTCAGAACCGTCCAGAGTAGTGATGCTGGACGGGCAGGCAGGTGCTGGTAGCGATCGGTTGAAGAGCATGCATTTAGTTTTACTTGCATTTAAGAGCAGTTGGAGGCCACGGAAAGAGTTGTATGGCATTGAAGCTCGTCTGGAGGTTAGTTAAGTGTCCAAAGAAGGGCCAGAAGTATACAGAATGGTATCGTCTGCGTAGAGGTGGATCAGAGATTCACCAGCAGCAAGAGCGACATCATTGATGTATACAGAGAAAAGAGTCAGCCCGAGAATTGAACCCTGTGGCACCCCCATAGAGACTACCAGAGGTCTGGACAACAGGCCCTCCGATTTGACACACTGAACTGTCTGAAGTAGTTGGTGAACCAGGCGAGGCAGTCATTTGAGAAACCAAGGCTGTTGAGTCTGCTGATAAGAATATGGTGATTGACCGTGTCGAAAGCCTTGGCCAGGTCGATGAATACGGCTGCACAGTAATGTCTCTTATCGATGGAGGTTATGATATCGTTTAGGACCTTGAGCGTGGCTGAGGTGCACCCATGACCAGCTCGGAAACCAGATTGCATAGCGGAGAAGGTACGGTGGGGATTCGAAATGGTCTGTGATCTGTTTTGTTAACTTGTCTTTTGAAGACCTTAGAAAGGCAGGGTAGGATAGATATAGGTCTGTAGCAGTTTGGGTCTAGAGTGTCTCCCCCTTTGAAGAGGGGGATGACTGCGGCAGCTTTCCAATCTTTGGGGATCTCAGACGATACGAAAGAGGTTGAACAGGCTAGTAATAGGGGTTGCAAAAATTTTGGCTGATAATTTAGAAAGAGGGTCCAGATTGTTTAGCTCTTTCAGAACATCAGCTATCTGGATTTGGGTGAAGGAGAAATGAGGGAGGCTTGGGCAAATTGCTGTGGGGGGTGCAGGGCTGTTTACCAGGGTAGGGGTGGCCAGGTGGAAAGCATGGCCAGCTGTAGAAAAATGCTAATTGAAATTCTCAATTATTGTGGATTTATCGGTGGTGACAGTGTTTCCTAGCCTCAGTGCAGTGGGCAGCTGGGAGGAGGTGCTCTTATTCTCCATGGACTTTAGTGTCCCAGAACTTTTTGGAGTTTGTGCTGCAGGATGCAAATTTCTGTTTGCAAAAGTTAGCCTTAGCTTTCCTAACTGTCTGTGTATATTGGTTCCTGACTTCCCTGAAAAGTTGCATATCGCAGGGTCTATTCAATGCTAATGCAGTATGCCATAGGATGTTTTTGTGCTTGTCAAGGGCAGTCGGGTCTGGAGTGAACCCAGGGCTATATCTGTTCCTGGTTCTACATTTTTTGAATGGGGCATGCTTATTTAAGATTGAGGAAAGCACTTTTAAAGAATAACCAGGCGTATTCTACTGATGGAATGGGGTCGGAGACACAGTGGTTTAGAATCGGAGACACAGTGGGTTTAGAATCGGGGACACAGTGGTTTTAGAATCGGGGACACAGTGGTTTTAGAATCGGGGACACAGTGGTTTTAGAATCGGGGACACAGTGGTTTTAGAATCGGGGACACAGTGGTTTTAGAATCGGGGACACAGTGGTTTTAGAATCGGGGACACAGTGGTTTTAGAATCGGGGACACAGTGGTTTTAGAATCGGGGACACAGTGGTTTTAGAATCGGGGACACAGTGGTTTTAGAATCGGGGACACAGTGGTTTTAGAATCGGGGACACAGTGGTTTTAGAATCGGGGACACAGTGGTTTTAGAATCGGGGACACAGTGGTTTTAGAATCGGGGACACAGTGGTTTTAGAATCGGGGACACAGTGGTTTTAGAATCGGGGACACAGTGGTTTTAGAATCGGGGACACAGTGGTTTTAGAATCGGGGACACAGTGGTTTTAGAATCGGGGACACAGTGGTTTTAGAATCGGGGACACAGTGGTTTTAGAATCGGGGACACAGTGGTTTTAGAATCGGGGACACAGTGGTTTTAGAATCGGGGACACAGTGGTTTTAGAATCGGGGACACAGTGGTTTTAGAATCGGGGACACAGTGGTTTTAGCATCGGGGACACAGTGGTTTTAGCATCGGGGACACAGTGGTTTTAGCATCGGGGACACAGTGGTTTTAGCATCGGGGACACAGTGGTTTTAGCATCGGGGACACAGTGGTTTTAGCATCGGGGACACAGTGGTTTTAGCATCGGGGACACAGTGGTTTTAGCATCGGGGACACAGTGGTTTTAGCATCGGGGACACAGTGGTTTTAGCATCGGGGACACAGTGGTTTAGAAGAACCTTGTAGCTTTTCTATTTGACAGTCTTTCTTTCTTCCCCACAGGACCTGAATGACTTTAAAGAAGTCACTCAGTGTGTCTTCCCCAGGTAAATACATTCTGCTGCGTCAGGGTTTCGGTGGGTCTTCTCCGGGTAAATGCATACTGCGCTCCGTCAGGGTTTAGGTGGGTCTTCCCCAGGTAAATACATTCTGCTGTGTCAGGGTTTCGGTGGGTCTTCTCCGGGTAAATACATACTGCTGCGTTAGGGTTTAGGTGGGTCTTCCCCAGGTAAATACATACTACGTCAGGGTTTAGGTGGGTCTTCCCCGGGTAAATACATACTACGTCAGGGTTTAGGTGGGTCTTCCCCGGGTAAATGCATACTACGTCAGGGATTAGGTGGGTCTTCCCCGGGTAAATACATACTGCTGCGTCAGGGTTTAGGCGGGTCTCCTCCGGGTAAATACATACTGCGCTGTGTCAGGGTTTAGGTGGGTCTCCTCCGGGTAAATACATTCTGCTGTGTCAGGGTTTAGGTGGGTCTTCCCCGGGTAAATACATACTGCGCTGCGTCAGGGTTTAGGTGGGTCTTCCCCGGGTAAATACATACTACGTCAGGGTTTAGGTGGGTCTTCCCCGGGTAAATACATACTACGTCAGGGTTTAGGTGGGTCTCCTCCGGGTAAATACATACTGCGCTACGTCAGGGTTTAGGTGGGTCTTCCCCAGGTAAATACATACTGCGCTACGTCAGGGTTTAGGTGGGTCTCCTCCAGGTAAATACATACTAAGTCAGGGTTTAGGTGGGCCTTCCCCGGGTAAATGCATACTGCTACTACTTCTCTCTGGGCCGTTCTGGCTCTGACAAGGCCACTACTTTGACCTAACCTCTCTGGGAGTCAGTCTATTTATCTGGTGCACTGTTAATCTAGAACCCTCTCCAGTAGCCCAGAGGTTGGAGAGGGTGACCAGCAGCTGGGAGAGCCGGCGACACACATGGGAATGAACTGACAGCTGGAAGGCTGCTGGTCTGCTGATTCCACCCCCCCCCCCCCCCCCCAAAAAAAATCTCCTGCCATTGTGCAAGGCACTTAACCCACATGTTTCTCCCCCAGGAGGGCTCCCCCCTCAGCGCGTGTGCCGCCCTCCCCCCTCAGCGCGTGTGCCGCCCTCCCCCCTCAGCGCGTGTGCCGCCCTCCCCCCTCAGCGCGTGTGCCGCCCTCCCCCCTCAGCGCGTGTGCCGCCCTCCCCCCTCAGCGCGTGTGCCGCCCTCCCCCCTCAGCGCGTGTATATCTGGTGCTGTTGGTAAAGACATGTCCTTTTCTAACCAATGGACCAAGTATTTTCTTTGTTTTCTCAGGCTGTTGGACACCAAGCTCATGGCCACTACGCAACCTTTCAAGGTAATACTATTTCAAGTATTTAGATGTCAGGTTATAAAAGGATGTCATGAAACCCCCTGTGGAAGTCTGAAGAATATTTATTTTGACTTTATTTTAACCCTTCTAGGAGTTGATCAACATCACGTCTCTAGCAGAGCTGCAGAAACAGCTGAAAGAGAGCCCCTTCAAATCTCCGAAAGTTGGTAAGAGAACATGACAACTACACCATGTTAAAGGAACAGGAAGTTTATTTCAAAAGCTAGCAGCTGGCGCTCGGACAGCTGATGCAAAGGCTAAAAATGGCTTAGAAAAAAACAAGATTTCAGCTAATAGGGAGGAGTATCTAACAAAATAACTACATCACATGAACTAAATCATACAGCTTTTAACATATAATAGAAATGGTGGTACATTTGTGTACAAAATTCTAACTTAACCTATATTGTCTAGAGTAAGGGACAAGATTCTACAGCAGTGGTTCTCAACCCGGTGTACTAGGAGCCCCTGGTGGTACCAGACCCATCCACAGGGGGTGCCTGAAGACTCATGACACCATAGGCTAACTGTTAAAATGCAAGAGGGAGTACTTCAGGGGTACTCCGGACAGAGCAAAATATACTTGGTATTTTAACCGAGGTTGAACCAGAGATCTATAAGACCTGTGTAGATACTGTAATGGTGTTCAAAGTAGGGGAAGTGACCCCAGGGCAACTGCAGTGGGGTCACTTTTTTTTAGGAGTACAGATTATTGTATGGGTCCATATACTAACAAAAATCTAAGTTTATAGTCTTTAGGTTTTGGGTCGCAAGCAGTAGCAGTGTGGACAAAATCAATCGGTTAGCAGAGCCAGGAAGAAATGCAACGTATAACCAACCCATGTCAGCGTTTCCCAAACTCTGTCCTCGGGACCCCAATGGGTGCACGTTTTGGTTCATGGTTCTCACCCCCTACCATAGACTTACACAGTCATTATGACAACTCCCAGAGGACGTCCTCCAACCTATCAGAGCTCTTGTATGAACTGAACTGACATGTTGTCCATCCAATCAAAGGATCAGAGAATGTCAGAACCTGGTACTGAAAGTAGAAGCTACAGCTAGCTAGCACTGCGGTGAAAGTTGACTCAAAGAGAGAAATACAGTAGTTGAACGTTTTTTAACAAAGTAATTTCTTCCAAAATAAAGAAGTTAGAGATTAATTATTTTTCAGTTTTACTCAAGTAGCTAGCAAATGCAACTACCTAGTTTAGCCTACTGAAACACACTGCTCAAACATGGGATGCTATGTTAGCTGGCTATGACTATCCAACACTGGAACTCTTCCAAGTCAAGGTAAGCTTTTGGTTTGACTAATGTATTGCCACTGGGGTCCGCCAACTGTAAGTGGTAAACTGCTTAGTGACTGACTGTACACTGTAACGTTACTGCATGATTGTAGCAGGTTTACTAACGCGTTAGTTATATTGGCTGTGTTGACTATGTTACTTGAGCTAATATGGTGACAATGATGTAGTCCTTGTGGTAGCGGTTATATGGTATGTCTTGGAATGTTTTCTCGCCTGGACACACAGCGCATGTGTTGTGCATTGAAGTCCACAAGCGACGGGATAAGGTGAGGAGAGCGCATAGATGTGAGCAGGAAAACAACGTGGCTGCTATGAAAGTCAACACGTGATAAGGGGTGTATTCATTTATCCGATGCTGTTAACTTTTCTCAAACTGAAGCAACTGGAACAAAACGAGGTTAAACATACCTGAATTTGTCTAATAGAAACTCATTAGAAATTTGGACTAATTGATTACACCCTAGATCAGCTAGATGCAGGCAAGAGTGTGCAAGGCGGTATTGAATGTGTCACGGTCACCTCAAATGTTTATCTCGACCTGTGTGCTCCTACGTTGTAAACTTTCATTCATAGGCTAGGTTGTAGCAACATCACGATGGGTACAGGGACAATGTGAGTATCGTGTAGTAGCCTAAACCTATCAATGTTACATTGAACATGAATGACCGTCAATATGCTGTAATAGAAATAAGGCCAAGCTCATGGGGGGGGGGGGGGGAACCTGACCTTTGTTGTGATAATTGCTTTGTTTGCTCTATAACCTATTAGTTCATATGCCTTGCCACCGTGATATATAGGCCTAAGGCCGAGACAATAAGACTGACAGAATTCATTCAAACACAACTTTTTGTTTCATCACACAACCGGACAGCAACATCTGTCTGATGTCCACAAATCATTTTGCATGTTTAAAACAGTTGCTTGACCATGATGTAGGTCATGTAAGTTAATGTTTCCGACATTTTCTGGACTGCTAAACTACTATCGACTTCGAACCACGAAGCTTTACGGCAAGTCGAAAATAAATCAAGAGCTTTCCCTGTTGTCCAGCTGTGTCTAACATTTCACGTAAACCCTGTTTCTTGTCTGCATCGAAGTTGCGGTCCTTGTACCTAGCATCGAGCATGGTGGCGACACAGTAAAGAGGCTCAGAGAGAATACAACCAAATCGCTTGTGCACAGCCTCGAGTACTTTTGTAAGTTAACTCCACGGCCCGGTCGGCAGTTTTGTTGAGCAGGTGTTTCAATGCCATGACAGGGGGTATCACGTCTGCTGCAGACGCAGTTGATGAGCTTATTTCTCGAGTCAGTTGTTCGAATGGAGCTAGGAGTGTGTTCATGTTTCAAACATTCTCAAATGCGATTGAAATGGCAGCAGCGGTATGAGAACCAGCACATTCTTGAGCAATACGGCTTTCCTCAGTACGAAATCCTCGTCGACCCACTGTGCTGTCGGACTCCGCATGCTCATGGGGATGATATCGCTGGTCCAAATGGAAGTCGTGACGCCCATAGCAAGCAGCATAATGAATTCCATTATCTTGGCTTTAATGGATTTCGCCTTTGAGTTGTCTCGCTGAAATGTAATTACTCTTTCAAATGACTGCTCGACTTGAACTTGTTTAGTTGTTGGAAGTGTACACTTAATATTTTTCTGGTTTTGTTCTGTGTCGCGCTGTATTTTTCGTGGCGTCATTACGTCATGTACTTACGTTATATATGTATGCACGTCAGTAGAGTAGGACAGGTCTCCATCCATGGCTAATGTAGTGTCTGATTACAGTAGAGTAGGACAGGTCTCCATCCATGGCTAATGTAGTGTCTGATTACAGTAGAGTAGGACAGGTCTCCATCCATGGCTAATGTAGTGTCTGATTACAGTAGAGTAGGACAGGTCTCCATCCATGGCTAATGTAGTGTCTGATTACAGTAGAGTAGGACAGGTCTCCATCCATGGCTAATGTAGTGTCTGATTACAGTAGAGTAGGACAGGTCTCCATCCATGGCTAATGTAGTGTCTGATTACAGTAGAGTAGGACAGGTCTCCATCCATGGCTAATGTAGTGTCTGATTACAGTAGAGTAGGACAGGTCTCCATCCATGGCTAATGTAGTGTCTGATTACAGTAGAGTAGGACAGGTCTCCATCCATGGCTAATGTGGTGTCTGATTACAGTAGAGTAGGACAGGTCTCCATCCATGGCTAATGTAGTGTCTGATTACAGTAGAGTAGGACAGGTCTCCATCCATGGCTAATGTGGTGTCTGATTTATCCCTGTTTCTTTCCTCTGTGGCCCAGTAACGGCAGAGGGGTTCCCCAGCTACGATACAGCCCAGGAACAGCTCCACGAGGCGGGCTACGATGCCTATATCACTGGCCTCTGCTTCATCTCCATGGCCAACTACCTAGGTACTACCATTTACACTGTATACCGCTATTACGCCACTGGCCTGTGGCTCTAACCCGACGCCACTGGCCTGTGGCTCTAACCCGACGCCACTGGCCTGTGGCTCTAACCCGACGCCACTGGCCTGTGCTTCAATGGCCTTTTCTCATTTGGGAAAAAGTCTGCTCTCCTTTCTCTGCTCTGTGGTCAAAGATGTCCGTTGGTTAGTAGGGAACGGAAGTCCTCCCCTCTCGACAGCCACCTTTCCATTGAGGATAGTTGAGGGTAGGATACACTTAAGTCCTTATCTGCCACTTCCCATTTTTGAATCAGGTGTTGTCGGAGGAGACAAGCATGTACTCACCTAAAACGATAAGTAGCATATTGTTTTTATCTGTAAAAAGTCTTGCACAACTTAATTTGTTTACGTCACTTGACACATTTTTCTTTTGAGATCCACCCTGTAAACGTAATTTGCCTCATGTAGTGCTAGGGGAGGACTCATGTCATACAAGCGCATTTTCATCCACGCTCCCTTATCGCTGCCTCTCCTCAATTTACCTCTGACCATTTTCAAAAGGATGCGGGAGGTGAGCAAATCCAATGGAGAGAAGACCATCTCCATGGTAACACTACCGCTTACCGTTAGTGAAAACGGATGGGGGACAGTACCATGGACAGCTTTGAATCTCTGATGCCATGTAGACTATATCAGTAGCTACTGTCATGTGTTTGGTCATCGGTGGCTGTTTCTCAATCTTTAAAACTATCTCTTTCCTTCTCAGGTACTTTCCTGACTCCTCCCAGAGCCCACATCCCATCCCAATCTAAACTCATCCAACCCTTCGTCAACAAGTAAGATCTTTGTTCTCCCCTTCAGTTTCTTTACCTCTCCGAAGGGGACTCGTATATCCCCTACCTCAACTTAGTCCTAGTGTAGTTATAACACATCTGTCAGCTTTATAATGCTACATTGACGTCTCATGTCTTCGCCAGACTGTTCCTGATGAGGATCATAGATATTCCCTACCTCAACATCAGCGGACCAGACCGTGAGTATTTCAATGTGATACAATATACTGTACAACACATATCCTACAGCACAGTAGTATTAGTAGTTTAATGTGATACTATATACTGTACAACACATCCTACAGCACAGTAGTATTAGTCGTTTAATGTGATACTATATACTGTATAACACCATATTCTACAGCACAGTAGTATTAGTAGTTTAATGTGATACTATATACTGTACAACACATATCCTACAGCACAGTAGTATTAGTAGTTTAATGTGATACTATATACTGTACAACACCATATCCTACAGCACAGTAGTATTAGACACTACCTTGTCTGCATATAGTCGGCAGCCAAAGGAAAATGGAGAGGATTTATTAAAGATGGCATATAGAAATGGACCGTGGCAATGATGTATATAAACCTATCATTGGCCAGTGGTGACTGAACTTTCCTTGTTCCCCTCTTTCCCCCTCTCTTTATCTCCCCCCTTTCCCTTCATTCCCCTCAACAGTCCAGCCCAAGAGGGATCATGTTCTGTACGTCACCTTCCCTAAGGAGTGGAAGACCAGTGACCTCTACCAGCTGTTCAGTGCCTTTGGTAAGACCCACCACATTATATGATAATAATAAAGGCCGTTCAGCAGACACTTTTTATCTAAAACAACGTACAATTTCGTGTTGGTGGTCCCAGTGGGAATCAAAGCCACTGTCCTGGCCTTGCAAGTGGGCCACCACACAAACCAGTCACTAGCAACTGGGCCACCACGCCCACCAGTCACTAGCAACTGGGCCACCACGCCCACCAGTCACTAGCAACTGGGCCACCACGCCCACCAGTCACTAGCAACTGGGCCACCACGCCCACCAGTCACTAGCAACTGGGCCACCACGCCCACCAGTCACTAGCAACTGGGCCACCACGCCCACCAGTCACTAGCAACTGGGCCACCACGCCCACCAGTCACTAGCAACTGGGCCACCACGCCCACCAGTCACTAGCAACTGGGCCACCACGCCCACCAGTCACTAGCAACTGGGCCACCACGCCCACCAGTCACTAGCAACTGGGCCACCACGCCCACCAGTCACTAGCAACTGGGCCACCACGCCCACCAGTCACTAGCAACTGGGCCACCACGCCCACCAGTCACTAGCAACTGGGCCACCACGCCCACCAGTCACTAGCAACTGGGCCACCACGCCCACCAGTCACTAGCAACTGGGCCACCACGCCCACCAGTCACTAGCAACTGGGCCACCACGCCCACCAGTCACTAGCAACTGGGCCACCACGCCCACCAGTCACTAGCAACTGGGCCACCACGCCCACCAGTCACTAGCAACTGGGCCACCACGCCCACCAGTCACTAGCAACTGGGCCACCACGCCCACCAGTCACTAGCAACTGGGCCACCACGCCCACCAGTCACTAGCAACTGGGCCACCACGCCCACCAGTCACTAGCAACTGGGCCACCACGCCCACCAGTCACTAGCAACTGGGCCACCACGCCCACCAGTCACTAGCAACTGGGCCACCACGCCCACCAGTCACTAGCAACTGGGCCACCACGCCCACCAGTCACTAGCAACTGGGCCACCACGCCCACCAGTCACTAGCAACTGGGCCACCACGCCCACCAGTCACTAGCAACTGGGCCACCACGCCCACCAGTCACTAGCAACTGGGCCACCACGCCCACCAGTCACTAGCAACCGGGCCACCACGCCCACCAGTCACTAGCAACCGGGCCACCACGCCCACCAGTCACTAGCAACCGGGCCACCACGCCCACCAGTCACTAGCAACCGGGCCACCACGCCCACCAGTCACTAGCAACCGGGCCACCACGCCCACCAGTCACTAGCAACCGGGCCACCACGCCCACCAGTCACTAGCAACCGGGCCACCACGCCCACCAGTCACTAGCAACCGGGCCACCACGCCCACCAGTCACTAGCAACCGGGCCACCACGCCCACCAGTCACTAGCAACCGGGCCACCACGCCCACCAGTCACTAGCAACCGGGCCACCACGCCCACCAGTCACTAGCAACCGGGCCACCACGCCCACCAGTCACTAGCAACCGGGCCACCACGCCCACCAGTCACTAGCAACCGGGCCACCACGCCCACCAGTCACTAGCAACCGGGGCCACCACGCCCACCAGTCACTAGCAACCGGGGCCACCACGCCCACCAGTCACTAGCAACCGGGCCACCACGCCCACCAGTCACTAGCAACCGGGGCCACCACGCCCACCAGTCACTAGCAACCGGGCCACCACGCCCACCAGTCACTAGCAACCGGGGCCACCACGCCCACCAGTCACTAGCAACCGGGGCCACCACGCCCACCAGTCACTAGCAACCGGGGCCACCACGCCCACCAGTCACTAGCAACCGGGGCCACCACGCCCACCAGTCACTAGCAACCGGGGCCACCACGCCCACCAGTCACTAGCAACCGGGCCCACCACGCCCACCAGTCACTAGCAACCGGGGCCACCACGCCCGGAAACCTTTTTAATTCCCATGTCTTCCCCCATGTCTCCTAGGTAACATCCAGGTGTCGTGGATTGATGACACGTCAGCGTTTGTCTCTCTGAGTCAGACAGACCAGGTACAGATCGGTGAGTACTGGCCTATCCATAAGCCTATTCCCTATATAGTGAGCTACCTTTGACCCAGAGACCAGTACTTGACTTGGGCCAGAGCTCACATGATCGGAGTACCGGGCCAGCAGCACCTCAAATGTTCTACTGCTTGAGTTCTGGCACCTCCTTATAGAAGACGTTGAACTATTGCAGAGTTCCTGCAGCTACATATTAATGGTCCAGGATGAACAGCTGTTTCAGGCCATAGACCTGACCCTGTTCCCCTGCCTTTAACCAGGGGCCTGACCCTGTTCCCCTGCCTTTAACCAGGGGCCTGACCCTGTTCCCCTGCCTTTAACCAGGGGCCTGACCCTGTTCCCCTGCCTTTAACCAGGGGCCTGACCCTGTTCCCCTGCCTTTAACCAGGGGCCTGACCCTGTTCCCCTGCCTTTAACCGGGGGCCTGACCCTGTTCCCCTGCCTTTAACCGGGGGCCTGACCCTGTTCCCCTGCCTTTAACCGGGGGCCTGACCCTGTTCCCCTGCCTTTAACCGGGGGCCTGACCCTGTTCCCCTGCCTTTAACCGGGGGCCTGACCCTGTTCCCCTGCCTTTAACCGGGGACCTGACCCTGTTCCCCTGCCTTTAACCGGGGACCTGACCCTGTTCCCCTGCCTTTAACCGGGGGCCTGACCCTGTTCCCCTGCCTTTAACCGGGGGCCTGACCCTGTTCCCCTGCCTTTAACCGGGGGCCTGACCCTGTTCCCCTGCCTTTAACCGGGGGCCTGACCCTGTTCCCCTGCCTTTAACCGGGGGCCTGACCCTGTTCCCCTGCCTTTAACCGGGGGCCTGACCCTGTTCCCCTGCCTTTAACCGGGGGCCTGACCCTGTTCCCCTGCCTTTAACCGGGGGCCTGACCCTGTTCCCCTGCCTTTAACCGGGGGCCTGACCCTGTTCCCCTGCCTTTAACCGGGGGCCTGACCCTGTTCCCCTGCCTTTAACCGGGGGCCTGACCCTGTTCCCCTGCCTTTAACCGGGGGCCTGACCCTGTTCCCCTGCCTTTAACCGGGGGCCTGACCCTGTTCCCCTGCCTTTAACCGGGGGCCTGACCCTGTTCCCCTGCCTTTAACCGGGGGCCTGACCCTGTTCCCCTGCCTTTAACCAGGGGCCTGACCCTGTTCCCCTGCCTTTAACCGGGGGCCTGACCCTGTTCCCCTGCCTTTAACCGGGGGCCTGACCCCCATTCTCTCATCTGTGTCTAGCGATTAACACCAGTCGCTATGCAGAGAGCTACCGTATCCAGACGTATGCAGAGTACGTCCAGGGCAGACAGCAGGTCAGGGAGAGCCAGGGCCACTCTACCCAGTCCTGGGATGAGGACGGCTGGGTTAAACCACACTACACCTCCCCCTCTACAGTTGGTGCTGGTCCTACTGGCTACAGCTACGGTCACAGCAGGTACACCTCTTACATAGACACCACTTCATTTCATGGACTTTTAATGGACTCGTCTTGAAAGGCGTCTGTCAATTAAAATGTCCATGTTTTATATTAAAATAAGCTAAGGATGTTCTCCATGGAATCTCTAAGGCAGGTTGATGTTTAAATGTGAAGGCCGGTCTGTGTGTTGTACGTGTCAGGCCGTCATTGGGGAAACGCTGCGTCAGTCCTATCCAGGAGGAGCAGCCTACAGACGGAGAGGCTCAGAGATCACACGCTGACGGATGGAGTGGCTACACGCACTCTCACACACACTCCGACACGGGCAGCAAGAAGATCAGGACCGACGGTAAGGACACACACACTCACACACACTCCCCTGCTTGAAGACAGACAGTAACTAAGTGTATATATCCACCACCAGAGTACAAACTATGAACAAAATGTTTAAAGGAAAACACTGATCAAGAAACGCCTGTTGTGATGTGGTCTGTTGTCGTCTCTAGGGGTGTGGAGATCTGATCTGGTCTGTGTTGTCGTCTCTAGGGGGGTGGAGATCTGATCTGGTCTGTGTTGTCGTCTCTAGGGGGGTGGAGATCTGATGTGGTCTGTGTTGTCGTCTCTAGGGGGGTGGAGATCTGATGTGGTCTGTGTTGTCGTCTCTAGGGGGGTGGAGATCTGATGTGGTCTGTGTTGTCGTCTCTAGGGGTGTGGAGATCTGATGTGGTCTGTGTCGTCTCTAGGGGGGTGGAGATCTGATGTGGTCTGTGTTGTCGTCTCTAGGGGGGTGGAGATCTGATGTGGTCTGTGTTGTCGTCTCTAGGGGGGTGGAGATCTGGTCTGTGTCGTCTCTAGGGGGGTGGAGATCTGATGTGGTCTGTGTTGCCCTCTCTAGGGGTGTGGAGACCTGATGTGGTCTGTGTTGTCGTCTCTAGGGGTGTGGAGATCTGATCTGGTCTGTGTTGTCGTCTCTAGGGGTGTGGTGATCTGATGTTGTCTGTGTTGTCGTCTCTAGGGGTGTGGAGATCTGATGTGGTCTGTTGTCGTCTCTAGGGGGGTGGAGATCTGATGTGGTCTGTTTTTTTTCTCTAGGGGGGTGGAGATCTGATCTGGTCTGTGTTGTCGTCTCTAGGGGGGTGGAGATCTGATCTGGTCTGTGTTGTCGTCTCTAGGGGGGTGGAGATCTGATCTGGTCTGTGTTGTCGTCTCTAGGGGGGTGGAGATCTGATCTGGTCTGTGTTGTCGTCTCTAGGGGTGTGGAGATCTGATCTGGTCTGTGTTGTCGTCTCTAGGGGGGTGGAGATCTGATGTGGTCTGTGTTGTCGTCTCTAGGGGGGTGTGGAGATCTGATCTGTGTTGTCGTCTCTAGGGGTGTGTGTACGGACGTATGCAGGAGTAGTGGACAGTAGGACGTCAGAAGGCTGGATGAAAACTCAGTAAGTAAAGATTTGTACAGTGGAACATGTAACTCCAGTACTTTTAGTGCGGCCTTAAACTACCTGGGTGTTCGTTGAAGGAAGTTAAGCCTGTGATTGGTTGCTGTTCCCTGTAGGTCTGGGTCTGATTCGTCGAGCATGAGTCCGATCCAGGAAGAGGTGGGGTCGGAGGCGGTAGACGACGCTAGTGATCAGGCGCTGGGCGAATGGCAACAGCAGCCATCGACCAATCAGAGCAAGAAGGGCCGCAAGAAGAGGAAGGCTGATGGTGAGACGAGTGAGAGAACCATGCGTGTGTTCTGGAAGGCTTGTTTTAAAGTGTTTTGATCCATCAAATCAAGCTTTATTTCTACAGCACATTTTAGACATGACTGTACACAAACCATGGATTAGAAACACTGAAAATAGAAACTGAAATATTTACTACACAACAAACATAAGTGGATAAAAAAACAGAATAACAACTGAACGACTAAAGCACCTTAAGGAAATGCAAAGCTACAAATGTGCTTTTTATAAATGTCCACAGTTTTGCTCCCCTCAGGTTCTCTGGCAGGCTATTCCAGAGGCTGGGGGTATAGTAACTAGAGGCTGGGGGTATAGTAACTAGAGGCTGGGGGTATAGTAACTAGAGGCTGGGGGTATAGTAACTAGAGGCTGGGGGTATAGTAACTAGAGGCTGGGGGTATAGTAACTAGAGGCTGGGGGTATAGTAACTAGAGGCTGGGGGTATAGTCACTAGAGGCTGGGGGTATAGTCACTAGAGGCTGGGGGTATAGTCACTAGAGGCTGGGGGTATAGTCACTAGAGGCTGGGGGTATAGTCACTAGAGGCTGGGGGTATAGTCACTAGAGGCTGGGGGTATAGTCACTAGAGGCTGGGGGTATAGTCACTAGAGGCTGGGGGTATAGTCACTAGAGGCTGGGGGTATAGTCACTAGAGGCTGGGGGTATAGTCACTAGAGGCTGGGGGTATAGTCACTAGAGGCTGGGGGTATAGTCACTAGAGGCTGCCTCTCCATGCCTCTTGGTCTGAGGCTTTGGGAGAGTTAAAAGGCCAGAGGACCTGAGGGACCTACTGGGTACATCACTTAATGAAAGCATGTCTGACATGTATTGAGGTGTACAATCATGGATTGATTTAAAAACCAATAGAAGAATGTTAACATGAATTGTAAAACTCGCAGCCAGTCCAGAGACCTTAAAGCCGGTGTGTTGTGTTCTCTGTCTGGTCGTGTTGCAGCGTTCTGTATGTTTTGCAGTTGACCAATGGCTTTCTTGGGTAGACCAGACAGGAGAAGCATTACAGTAGTCAAGCCTGCTTGTAATAAAAGCATGGATGAGTCTCTCTGTATCAATGTTCCTTTATTGCTGGTGAATTAAAATGTGCGGCCAGATTCTCTGGGTTTCGGCTCCAGCAATAAGAACCTCGGTCTTGTCTTGATGTAGCTGGAGGAAGTTGAACCATCCAAGTATTTAAATCTCTAATAGTCTAATTGATCTGTGGAGCTAACATCGTCTGGTGCCAGACCCTGATAGTTGGCTGTGCTTTTGCCTCTGCTTCTCTGTATTGGAACAGTTGTCCGTAGCACCGTCACCAGTACAACAACACACCAGTGGTGTACCTCAGGTTGACTGACTGGGACTGTCTCTCTGTATCTCTCATCTTTCCCTCCCTCTAGGTGCAGAGACGACGTCTTCTCTGTTCGACGTTCCTGAGGTCTGGTAGCGATGGAACCGAGCCCCTGGCTCCTTACCACCTTGGTTCCTACTTCGTACCCTTGGCCACTTGACTCCTACCCCCTAGGACCGGATTTGGAACTAGGCCTGAAGTTTCAACCAGCTGCACTTATCTGACTGGCTGAGAGAAATGTCTTAAAGCCATAAATCATGGTAGGAGTCCTCAGCATGTGGTATAGCAGGATATTCCTTAGGAAAGAAAAATCAGTCCTAAATGGCTCCCTATTTCTTATATAGTGCACTACTTTTAACCACGGTCAATAGGGCTCTGGTTCAAAGTAGTGCACTATGGATTGAATTAGGGTGCCATTTGGGACATATCCAATCTTTTTTTCACTGTCTCTTTATTTTGCTCGCACTGTTTTTCAAGTCTGATTTATTGATTGCTAAATCCCGTGTATCGTGATGGATTAGGTAGTTGCCACTCTGCATGTTGTGGTGCTACTGACACCTGTTCAATACAGAGAGAGAACTCACACCCAGGCTTAGTTCTAATCACCTAACCCATCAGGGTCTGAAATGGTAGCCTAATCTGTTCCACTACTCTTAACTAGGGTCTATAGCGCTCTGGTCAAAACGAGTGCTCTATATAGGGGATGGGGGCCATTTGGTACACAGCCAGGGTCTGTGTTCCATGAGGATCGACGTTACAGAATATTAATCTAGAAATACACTATCTAGATTGATGCGCTTCTTTGTTCTATAGAAGAGGGAATCGTGTCATTCATCTGGTGTGTATTTTCTATGTTGTATCATCCTGAACACCAGGCTAGTTGTTCCACGACCACCTAGTTACTGTCACCGAGTCTGAAATCTTTCCCCTCACTGTGTCTGTTACCGGTGCCAAACCGGTTTAGTTTTAACCGTAAAAATGTTGCCTCCTTGTCTCGTTCATAGTGAACCATTTAAGTGTCTCTTAAACCCCACCACCCCCTCAATGCCACTTGACTGATTCTAGTGTAATACTGTCCTGGTGCTGTAATAATATTTTAAATGTAGTTTAACTTCCTTTTAAAAAAATATGTATAAAGTTAAAGCCCCTCCCCTCTAATTTTATAGATCCTGCTAGAACCTTCTCCAAGGGTGTATCCTAATTGACTCCCTGTATAGTGCAGTGTACTAGAAAGGGAATAGGGAGCCATTTTGTGAAACAACAAGAGATGTGGTTTTTGGCGTGGTTGGTCTTTTCCCT
Organism: Salmo salar; assembly: GCF_965601325.2. Taxonomy (NCBI): domain Eukaryota; kingdom Metazoa; phylum Chordata; class Actinopteri; order Salmoniformes; family Salmonidae; genus Salmo; species Salmo salar. The sequence continues at coordinate 10,774,285 of NC_138302.1, forward strand.
ACAACAGACGGTCTAGTGGCATTACTTTTGTATGGAAGACATTTTTGTGGCATTTAAATGTCTTTATTTTTGCTGTCTTACTTTCCCCTCGTTGTAACTCCTCCCCTGCAACTGTGTCAAATATTGTATCAATGCAAAATGTGTCAACGTTAAGAATACGTATGCTGTTTTTGTATGAAAAATGTTAAAAGAAATATTTCCTTATGAACAGGAACAATTAAAGAACGTTTCTTAGTAATCCAGTGTTTCACTGTTCCTTTTTCATCTATTTAGAACTGTTCTATATCCATGGCAATGTTACATCTCAGCCGTCGGTGTAGGATCTATTTAGAACTGTTCTATATCCATGGCAATGTTACATCTCAGCCGTCGGTGTAGGTCGTGCTGTTCTTATCCAGTTCAGTCTCTCGGTGTGGTGCATGTTTTTTTCCAACACAAACATGTATAGACAAATCCACATCTTAACAAATATAATCAAACCTTAAGGTATCATGTGTTTTTATTAGAAATGAGCTCCAATCAGTTTATCCTTCAATTTCTAAAAGTGGAAGGTTTTTCTATGTCTCAGTTTGCCTGTGAAGTGCCAACCCTGGTCAGTGATATGATGGCGCAGACCAGATACAATTTAAATGTTTCTTACGTCCCTGCCAATGAAGGCACCCAACTGCCAGGCACTGAAGGCTAGAAAGCCAGTAGCAATTATATCTGGATAATGTTAGTCAAAATTACATGTATCTAACTGCACCTCATGTCCATATTGATAATCTCAATCTGCTGTAAAACTCTCCACTGACCAGACAGTCAAATAACTGAAGACAAGCACTACAACAGAACTCAGTTCAAACACGTTTACATGATGTTTTTCCATAGACTCAACAAACAGCCTTTGAAACACACATTCTTCAATATCATCTTCCTAAGTATATACTTAGGCCTAGATTCAATGAGATTAACCGGCATAGTGGACGTTTTGGTGGCGTCTGAGGGGGAACTGCTGGAGCTGTCGACTATACATAGAATACACTCAGATTTAAAAATCATTCAACTGGCTGTAGATTACATCACATTCCAGTGTTCCAACTTCTAAACAAGGCTGCATTGGATTTCTGTTAGTGTGACTGGAGCCGATTGCAATGTCCGCTTTGGGTATAAGCCAGGAGCCGCTTATGGATTTGACAGCTCTAACGCAGTTCTACCTCCGACACCACTGAAACGGATCTGATCGAATAGAGCCCTAAAAATGTAAAACAAAAAATGACTTGCTATGCACAACTGTGAAACATGTCAATATACACTGCTCAAAAAAAAAAAAGGGAACGCTTAAACGCAATGTAACTCCAAGTCAATCTGTCCACTTAGGAAGCAACACTGATTGACAATACATTTCACATGCTGTTGTGCAAATGGAATAGACAACAGGTGGAAATTATAGGCAATTAGCAAGACACCCCCAATAAAGGAGTGGTTCTGCAGGTGGTAACCACAGACCACTTCTCAGTTCCTATGCTTCCTGGCTGATGTTTTGGTCACTTTTGAATGCTGGCGGTGCTTTCACTCTAGTGGTAGCATGAGACGGAGTCTACAACCCACACAAGTGGCTCAGGTAGTGCAGCTCATCCAGGATGGCACATCAATGCGAGCTGTGGCAAGAAGGTTTGCTGTGTCTGTCAGCGTAGTGTCCAGAGCATGGAGGTGCTACCAGGAGACGTGGAGGAGGCCGTAGGAGGGCAACAACCCAGCAGCAGGACCGCTACCTCTGCCTTTGTGCAAGGAGGAGCAGGAGGAGCACTGCCAGAGCCCTGCAAAATGACCTCCAGCAGGCCACAAATGTGCATGTGTCTGCTCAAACGGTCAGAAACAGACTCCATGAGGGTGGTATGAGGGCCCGACGTCCACAGGTGGGGGTTGTGCTTACAGCCCAACACCGTGCAGGACGTTCGGCATTTGCCAGAGAACACCAAGATTGGCAAATTCGCCACTGGCGCCCTGTGCTCTTCACAGATGAAAGCAGGTTCACACTGAGCACGTGACAGACGTGACAGTCTGGAGACGCCGTGGAGAACGTTCTGCTGCCTGCAACATCCTCCAGCATGACCGGTTTGGCGGTGGGTCAGTCATGGTGTGGGGTGGCATTTCTTTGGGGGGCCACACAGCCCTCCATGTGCTCGCCAGAGGTAGCCTGACTGCCATTAGGTACCGAGATGAGATCCTCAGACCCCTTGTGAGACCATATGCTGGTGCGGTTGGCCCTGGGTTCCTCCTAATGCAAGACAATGCTAGACCTCATGTGGCTGGAGTGTGTCAGCAGTTCCTGCAAGAGGAAGGCATTGATGCTATGGACTGCCCGTTCCCCAGACCTGAATCCAATTGAGCACATCTGGGACATCATGTCTCGCTCCATCCACCAACGCCACATTGCACCACAGACTGTCCAGGAGTTGGCGGATGCTTTAGTCCAGGTCTGGGAGGAGATCCCTCAGGAGACCATCCGCCACCTCATCAGGAGCATGCCCAGGCGTTGTAGGGAGGTCATACAGGCACGTGGAGGCCACACACACTACTGAGCCTCATTTTGACTTGTTTTAAGGACATTACATCAAAGTTGGATCAGCCTGTAGTGTGGTTTTCCACTTTAATTTTGAGTGTGACTCCAAATCCAGACCTCCATGGGTTGATAAATTGGATTTCCATTGATTATTTTTGTGATTTTGTTGTCAGCACATTCAACTATGTAAAGAAAAAAGTATTTAATAACATTATTTCATTCATTCAGATCTAGGATGTGTTATTTTAGTGTTCCCTTTATTTTTCTGAGCAGTGTACTATAAGTTCATTGAGTCTCTTAGGTAGAGGGGCACTTGTTTCTAATTGTATTGTTTCTTGGTAACTAAAGAGTTGTGGAAATGTTATCTTGAAGGACAAAGAACAGTCAATCAATTAATGAACCCATTTTAAATCCAATGGCTGTAAACGGTAGCTGTGTAAAATGCTATGGGCAGCTTTCTGTTGCCATGTCTATGAATTTGAGGTGGTTTTCCCATCCCTTAGCTTGTTTACACCAAAGATGGAGTGTTGATCTCGTCGTCTTGGTGTTTCCAGACTCCAGACCAAACGATCTTCTCACGCTCTTGGTGCAATTACTTTTTTTTTCTTCAATAATATATATTATGTTATATAATTGGGCAAACTCTCAAGTCTCAATACAACATGCAACGAAACAAAATGTCTCCTAATTAAAGCAGAATTGTCAGACTGAAGGTTGACATACTGTGAAGAGGGACAATAAGCCTGGAGAACTGCTGGCCAAAACAATAAGACAACACAATCATATCTGCCCTGTTTTAATGAGGTCCTGGTCTCATCTGACTGGGGGTCAATACTGACGTCCTGTCTGAGTCTTTATAAAGAGGTCTTGGTCTGTCCTGTCTTGGTCTGAGTCTTGGTCTGTCCTGTCTTTGTGAGTTTTGGTCTTGAGTCTTTATAAAGAGGTCTTGGTCTGTCCTGTCTTTGTGAGTTTTGGTCTGAGTCTTTATAAAGAGGTCCAGTCTTGGTCTTGGTCAGAGTCTGAGTCAGTATTAGAGTGTTGCGGGTCTTGACTCCATCGCTGCAGTATACCGGACCAATAGGGGGCGCTGTCTCTCCGGTGTGTCTTCTGGTGATTCGTAAGAGCTCTTTTCTCTGAGAAACACTTGCCACAGTCAGGGCATTGGTACGGCTTTGCTCGAGGGCTCCGGTCTTGACTCAATCTCTGTTTTTTACCAGGCAAAGAGAAAGTAGAGTTGTGTGCCCCTGACCCGTGTGCGTTGCTGTGTGTCTCTGTCCCGTGTGTGTCACGCTGGTGTTTTTTCATGGCTTTCTTTTCAGTGAAACGCTTCCCGCAGTCGGGGCACTGGTACGGTTTCTCTCCGGTGTGCGTTAGTATGTGTGTTTTCAGCGTATTTGACTGAGAGAAACTCTTGTCGCAGTAAGTGCAGTGGTACGGTTTCTCACCTGAGTGTATTAGCCGGTGCCGTATTAGAGATGCACCGTGTGAGAACTTCATATCGCAGACGGAGCATTGGAAAGGTTTATCTCCCGTGTGCACCGTCTGGTGGCGTTTCATGTAAGACTTTTCAGTGAAGCGTTTATCACAATGGGAGCATTGGTAAGGCTTCTCTCCTGTGTGCTTTCTCTCGTGGATTACCAATCTATGCTTTGAATTGAATTCCTGGCCGCAAGTAAGGCAGAGGAACGGATTCTTCTCTCTTACTTGCTCGTTTGTTTTCTGATGCTTGGTTCTCTGATGATTTGACAAGGCCTGAAGCACCCTAAAGGTCTTCCCGCAGTCGGGGCAGAGGTGCTGTTTCTCCTCATGGGTCACCACATGTTTCTTCAGCGCTCCAGATTCCATGAAACCTTTTCCACAGACAGAACAGACGTGTGGCTTCGCTACTTGCTCTCCATGCTGCGTTTTCTGATGTCTTCTCAAAGCTGAGTGGAAGCCGAAGCTCTTGCCGCAGTCGGCGCAGAGGTGAGGTTTCTCTCCAGTGTGGGTCCGCAGGTGAGTCTCTAACCCTGCCTTAGAAGCCAGCCTCTTACCACAGTGAGGGCATGGCTCAGAGACCTGTGTCTTGCCTACCTTCTCTCCTTTATGTCTTCTAACATGTGTTCTAAGATTCGAAGAGTCGTTAAATTGCTTCCCGCAAAGGGGGCAAATGAAGGGTTTCTCCCCAGTGTGCATACGAAGGTGCCTTTGATAACTACTTGAGTGAGAGAAGCGTTTGTGGCATTGGGAGCAGCGAAATGGTTTCTCTCCGGTATGCGTCCTCTGGTGGCTTGTCAGCCTTTCCTTTGTTGGGAAATGGCGCTTGCATTCAGGGCATTGGAATTGGTCTCTGTTTAAACGATGCAATTTGGAATGATTTGTTAAGGTAAATAAGGATGCAAAAGTCTTTCCACAATCAGAGCAGAGGTGAGGTTTCTCTTCCGAATGGATGGCTTGATGTTTTTTTAAGTAGCCAGAATCTCTAAAGCCTTTCCCACAGACAGAGCACATGTGGGGCTTTGCACTACCTGCTGCGTGAAGTGCCTGATGTCTTTTCAGAGACGACTGAAAAGAGAAACTCTTCCCACAGTCAGCACAGAGATGAGGTTTCTCTCCAGTGTGGGTTCTTTGATGGGACCTCAAGGCTCCTGGTTGATTAAAGACTTTACCACACACTGAACATTCGTGCCGTTTCACTCCTCCGCGCTCTGAATGACTAAGTTTCTGATGTTTGGTCAAGGAGGGACGGAAAGCAAAGCTCTTCCCACAGTCAGGGCAGACGTGAGATTTCTCTACAGTGTGGGTCTTCAGGTGAATCTTTAGTCTTGTCTTGGTTGACAACTTCTTCCCACAGTGAGAACATGGATGAAGGACTGGCTTCTTTACTGTCTCCTCCTGTTCTGAAGAACCAACATTGTTCTCAGAAGGTTTCTCTTTGGAATGTTCTCCGGAGTGAGTTCTTTTCATGTGCTTCTTCAAGTTTCCTGGATCATTAAAAGGCTTGCCACAACGAGGGCAAATGTATGGTTTCTCCCCAGTATGAGTTCTCAGATGCCTCTTAAGACTAGACAATTCATTGAATCCCTTCCCGCAGTCAGAACACTGGTGAGGTTTCTCTCCTGTGTGGGTTACCAGGTGCTCCTCCAAAGCCTTCTTTGTGGGAAACTTCTCCCCACAGTGAGGACACGGTTCACGGTAGAGCCTCTCCACACCCAACTTCTCTCCTGGGTGAGCTCTCCTGATGTGTTTCTTCAAGTTTCCTGGATCATTGAAACCTTTCTTACAACGAGGGCAAACATATGGTTTCTCTCCAGTGTGAGTTAGCAGATGTCTCCTAAGACTGGAATGTGTACTGAATGTCTTTCCGCATTCAGAGCATGTGGTTTCAGAAACATTATATGTCTCTCCAGTATGAGTTTTCAGATGCCTGGTAAGGCTGGAAAATGTACTGAATACTTTTCCACATTCAGCGCATATATTTTTCTGTTTCTCTCCAGTGTGAGTTAGCAGATGTCGCTCCAGAATGTCTTTTGTGGCAAAACTCTTCCCACACTGAGCACAGGAGTGGGTTTTCTTGCAGGTTTTCTGCCCCGGTGGTTTCTTGCAGTCCATCAGCTGCACAGACACCCTCTTCAGACCCCAAATTAAGGCGCTACCGGGAGAGGCACGACAAAGGGTCTTCGGTGGGCGACGCTTGTCCTGGAAATCACAAAAAAAGAGACTTAATTAATCAGGATGGGAAACCCTCTCCTACCTGACAAAGAACTTTGAAGTCTTTCAATTCCTCTCATCCTCGATTACTCAACCTCCTCCTTCTCAATAAAGGAGAAAGTCTAAGAGGAAGAACATCCGATATTCTCCCAAAGCCTTGTATAAGTTGTTGAGGAATCAATGAAAGCATTGAGAAACAAACTAAATACTCACTTTCTGACTGGGAAAAGAAATACTCACTTTCTGACTGGGAAAATAAATACTCACTTTTTGACTGGGAATTAAATACTCACTTTTTGACTTGAAAATAAATACTCCTTTTTGACTGGGAAATAAATACTCACTTTCTGACTGGGAAAATAAATTCTCACTTTTTGCCTGGAAAAATAAATACTCACTTTCTGACTGGAAAAATAAATACTCACTTTTTGCCTGGAAAAATACATACTTTCTGACTGGGAAAATAAATATTCACCTTCTGCTCTGGTGTGTGCTTCTTTGGAGATAACTCCACCTCCAGCCCATCGCTAACCATCCAATCCCTGACCTCCCTGTCCAATTCTTCATCGCAGTCTGCAGCATCACAATCATCGGACTGGCTGGGACTCATGGACTCCGCCTCCAGCCCATTGCTAGGCAACCAATCCGTGTCCCCTGCGTCACAGTCTGCAGCATCATCATCATCAGATTGGCTGGGACTCATGGGTTCCACCTCCAACCTGTTGCTAGGTAACCCAGCCCCTCCCTCTCCATTCCATTCTTCATCGCAGTCTACAGGATCATCTTCATCGGCTTTGCTGGGACTCGACGGTGCACCACTAGCATCCTCCTGTATCCTCCTGATGTCCTCCTTCAGTTGGACTAACCAAGTTATTCCCTTCTCCTCTGATTTCATTGAATCAGTATTGTCCCACATTTCCTCCATGATTTTACGCCGCAACGACCGGTGATCCATTGCTTTAACTTCAGATCCATCATGTCCATGATGTTCACATAGGTAACGTAAATTGTCCTCAGTCAAATTCCATAAACTCTTTTCGATTTCATCCATCAACGTTCCCTTCTTTTGACTCATATTGTCTGTTGAGTTAGAATGATTCTTGGTAACAACAGCAATAATAACACCTAGTTATTGAATGGAGCTGTCACAAGTTTGAGGTATCTCTCCTCCCACTGGGCACAGGCGTCAATTCAAGGTCTATTCCATGTTGGTTCAAAGTAATTGAATTCAAATGATGTGAAAACAACGCCAATTCAATCAGTGTGTGCCAAGTGGGCTGCGTTTATTCACAAGTCTTCTAGAACTGGAGTCTCATAACACCAGATCTTGTATGGTCACCTGTGTACATAGGAGGACATGGAGTGAAACAAAAACTGTTTGTACCATTCAATATCTACATGTATAGTCCGATTCTATTTTTGTCAGGTGTGTCAAATATTTACCTTTTGTATAATGAATTTGTAGTTTTAGTTAATAGAACAATATTAGTGACACATTTATTTACCGATTTAATAACATTTCAATGTTCCCATGAGTGATTTTATTTTGAAGGATCCAACCCGGAAGCATAATTCCGCTAACTAACAAGCTAAGAAAAGAGGAACAGAAAGTACAACAGTAACTATTGATTATACACAGCTACAATCGATCTGCATGTAGCTACCAGTCAGCAGAAACAATACTTGTATTATTATATCGACTCAATTTGAGCACAGCTTCAAATGAGTTAGCAGGAGCAATTAGCTAGCTAGCTACCAAGCTAAACAGCAGCTAAGCAGAGCAGGTAGCTAGCCTTGCTAACGGTTATGCAAACCTATCAACTAATTACAACGTTTAGACGACCTTTATGACTGTTGGTAGATACCTAATACTTAACTTACCAGCTCGATTTAAGAAAAAATATTTCCCTGTATTGAGCAGTGTACTATTAGCTAGCTAGCTTTTCAAACGCGACCTGTTCACGTTCGAGGAGAAAAGAAACAAAGGGGCGGGGCCAACAGAAAGTACGGAAGCTGAGAAAGGACATGAGAGGAGAGCAGTGGTTCTCAACCAGGTACTAGGAGCCCTGGGGGTACTCGGCCCATCCACAGGGGGTACTTGAGAAGATTCATGAGACCATAGGTTTCTGTTAAAATGCAGAACAAAATTCAGTTGGTGGTACAGTAACCGAAAAAGGTTGTTAACCACTGGCATAATGAGTGAGAGGTTAGAGATGAGAAAACTAATGAAGATATCCTCATTGAGGACATGGATACACTTTATATTGCATCATAGCTGAATAAAAAGTAACATTACTTAAATTAACGTGTTTTTTTTAACCCCTTGCCTACGTAATGACACAGCACAGTGACAAAGAGGAGTGTTCATTGAGTTTCCTGGTGATTTTCACTAGTTTGTTTACAATGGTTATGATAGTGCAGTTTGCCAAAACCGGCAGATGAATTCAAACTTCAAAGGTTCAATCTGTGATTGGTCCATCCATTTTTGGACTAATTAATTCTATATACCCATTGATCCTTGAAGAAAATAACCTATAAATACCTCATGAGCTTTAGCTCAACTGTCATACCCTATCAAACCCCAAATACACTTCTTGTTTTACTCCATTGTTTGTAAACAAACACTGTATAGCCTCAGAACATTATTAAAACTATTATTTTGATATCATGAATGGTGAGTTCTTGCATCTATAGCTATGTCTATGAATTTGACAGTGGCTACATTTCTCCAAACCTTATCCCTCAGCTTTTTACCATAACAATGACAGGCAGCCCACATTGTTATTGTTTGAACTGCAGATTGCCCTGTAGCCCTTTCCTGCAGTCAAATTACTTAGTGGCCTCATGCGTGAAATGTTCTTCATATTTTTAATAATTAATAAATATTTATATATTTTTTTAAACAGCAGAAAATCTGGTCAATCTGGTCAAACGGTCAAACGGTTTTGTTATATTTCAGTCCTCTGTGATGTATATAAAGTGTAATATTGGGATGCAAACTCAAAATGTAATACATTTCAATTCTATATCTGACATGGTCCAGGTGTCTTCTATTTATAAGCCCATAAACATGTGTGTGAGGTGTAGACTTTGGTTTCAAAGTAGATTTGTTTAAGACGAACAAGAAACACTCTGTGTAACTCTGATTCATGGTAAAAACAGCAATAATTAATAAGTCATAATTGAAATGATGTGAAAACAACGCTGATTCAATCAGTGTGTGCCCAGTGGGCTGTATTTATTCACAAGTCTTCTAGAACTGGAGTCTCATAACACCAGATCTTTTATGGTCAAAAATAGTCTTATTGAAAGATATATACATGATATAAGATAAATAAATGAGTCCATGTTTCTTTCCACTTGAAACCACTTTTGCTTCCAGAGGATTAATCTATACAGCTAAATAAAAATAAAACAAACAAAAATAAACACCACTTTCAAGATCAGGAAATGTTTCGAGCTCAAATTCATGACTTTTTATCCTAACCAGACTTACCACTGGGGCCAAGCAGAGAAAAAACATTATTAAAAAAAAGAATTTTAAAAAACATGTTTATTTTGAGACATTTACAAACCTTCAGATCAAAATTAAACGTCAGATTCACAACTGTTTCAGACATGGCAACATCGATAACTTCCACCTCCAATTAAAATATAGAACTGAGACTCCTGGAGGAGCCTGGGTAACAGTCTGTTTAGATATGTTCTATCATTCCACTCCTTGTGAGATTCTAAATGAGGAGAGTGTCAATTTGTTAGTAGGCGATACAAATTAGTCTTCTCCCCTCCTCGATTCCCTACTTCGGCAGAGGATGCACAAGAGTATCCTCGTAGTGGCACACACGGAAGTTTTCTAAAATCCGCCACACCCCCTTTGAATCAGCTGTTGTTTTCTCGAAGGAGAAAAGCATGCAAACATTTAAAAAAGGATATGCTACTTATCCTTTTATCTATAAAATGTATTTCACAACTATGTATAGTGCATTCTGAAAGTATTCAGAACCCTTCCCTTTTTCCACATTTTGTTATGTTACAGCCTTATTCTAAAATGTATTAAATAGCTTTTCCCCCCTCATCAATCTACACACAATACCCCATAATGACAAAGCAAAAACAGGTTAAGACATTTTAGCACATTGATTTTAAAATAAATAAAAAATGAAATATCACCACATTTACATAAGTATTCAGACCCTTTACTCAGTACTTTGTTGAAGCACCTTTGGCAGCGATTACAGCCGCGAGTCTTCTTGGGTATGATGCTACAAGCTTGACACACCTGTATTTGGGGAGTTTCTCCAATTCTTCTCTTCAGATCCTCTCAAGCTCTGTCAGGTTGGATGGGGAGCGTCACTGCACAGCTATTTTCAGGTCTATCCAGAGATGTTGGATCGGATTCAAGTCCGGGCTCTGGCTGGGCCACTCAAGGACATTCAGAGACTTGTCCCGTAGCCACTCCAGCGTTATCTTGGCTGTGTGCTTAAGGTTGTTGTCCTGTTGGAAGGTGAACCTTCACCCCAGTCTGAGGTCCTGAGCGCTCTGGAGCAGGTTTTCATCAATAATCTCTCTGTACGTTGCTCCGTTCATCTTTGCCTCGATCCTGACTAGTCTACCAGTTCCTGCCTCTGAAAAACTTGCCCACAGCATGATGCTGCCACCCCCATGCTTCACCGTAGGGATGGTGCCAGGTTTCCTCCAGACGTAACGCTTGGCATTTAGGCCAAAGAGTTCATTCTTGGTTTCATCAGACCAGAGAATCTCGTTTCTCATGGTCTGAGTCTTTAGGTGCCTTTTAGCAAACTTTAGGTGCCTTTTTGGCTGTCATATGCCTTTTACTGAGGAGTGGCTTCCGTCTGGCCACTCTACCATAAAGGCCTGATTTGCAGAGTGCTGCAGAGATGGTTGTCCTTCTGGAAGGTTCTCCCATCTTCCACTGAGGAACTCTGGAGCCCTTTAATGGGCAACTCAACCACCTGGTCGAGCATATTTTTGAAGAGTTCTTAAAATAAAGAGCTGGCCACCCGGCCAAACTGAGCAATCGGGGAAGAAGGGCGTTGGTCACCTCCCTGACTGCTCGGTTTGGCCGGGTGGCCAGCTCTAGTTAGAGTCTTGGTGTTTCCAAACTTCTTCCATTTAAGAATGATGGATGCCACTGTGTTCTTGGGGACCTTCAGTGCTGCAGACATTTTTTGGTTCCCTTCCCCAGTCCACCTTGTGGTCAATTGAATTGACCACAGGTGGACTCCAATCAAGTTGTAGAAACATCAAGGATGATCAATGGAAACAGGATACACCTGAGCTCAATTTCAAGACTCATAGCAAAGGGGGGTCTTAATACATATATAAATACAGTATTTCTGTTTTTGCTTTGTCAATATGGGGTATTGTGTGTAGATTGATGAGGAAAACAATTAATTTAATCCATTTTATAATAAGGTTGTAACGTAACAAAATGTGGAGAAAGTCAAGGGGTCTGAATACTTTCCGATTTGCACTGTATATGCTTAGAACACCAGTAAAATGACATGTACTGAATGATATTGTGAAACATATTGAAGATAACAGGCAGACTGTAAATAATGATATGGATTTGAAAGGATTTTTGTACTTGCACAGATAAAAAGATCCCGTAACAATATTTCTCCATTCATATGTACATACACTATTCAACTATTGCTGTACATATACTATTCTATTCTACAGATATACAAAATATTCTTTCCACATACTGTCCATAATGTCTATATATCCCATCATATATACATCTTGCTCTTTTGCTTTTAGTGTATTATTGTTGTTGTGAATTGTTAGATATTACTACACTGTTGGAGCTAGGAATGCAAGCATTTCGCTACACCCACATCTGCTGAATATGTGTATGTGACCAATAAAATTGTATTATATTTTTCCTGGGGAATTCTTTCTTCCTGTCAGCGCGATGGACAGAGAACCCCCGTTGGCTGAATGGACGGGGACAATATATCCGGAGAGAGACACTATTCCGTAAAACAGAGTATGTTACAGTCCCTGATGTCTCTCTGGAAGGAGATCCTCACCCTGAGCTTGTCTACTTTATTGTCAAGGGACTGAACGTTAACGAGTAATGTACTCTGAAGCGGTGGATGGTATGCGGTGTCTGACTAAGGCTCCACTTCTTCTTCTTCTCCGACGTCAGCATTTTGGTGCAGCTCCCGGGATGAAAATAATGACCTGTCTCAGAAAGTTCAAACAAAGGATCCAGGTCAGGAAGTCAAATTTGTGCTCATCTTATATCCAAAACTTATTTCCGGCTGTAGATAATCATATAAGAAACGTTATGAGCAAATAACGTCAGAAACATCAGAACCCCCCCCCCCAAAATACTGCAAAGTTAGAAGCTCATAGCCTTTCCTGGTTAAATAAAGGTTAAGCCTAGCTTCACATGTAGGGAGGTGAATGCATACCTTACCTAGCCTAGCTTCACATGTAGGGAGGTGAATGCATACCTTACCTAGCCTAGCTTCACATGTAGGGAGGTGAATGCATACCTTGCCTAGCTTCACATGTAGTGAGGTGAATGCATACCTTACCTAGCCTAGCTTCACATGTAGGGAGAAGCTCTTTATCAAAAAACAATAGAACCATAGACTACCTTATTCCTTTTTCCTCAGTTCACCAATCATCTCAGTCAACGGGCACCAACCACACCTTAGATTATTTTCTTGAGGTATTCAGCCTCAACTACCATAGACACCCCGGAGATGACTTGGGGTATTCAGCCTCAACTGTCATAGACACCCCGGAGATGACTTGGGGTATTCAGCCTCAACTGCCATAGACACCCCAGAGATGACTTGGGGTATTCAGCCTCAACTGCCATAGACACCCCGGAGATGACTTGGGGTATTCAGCCTCAACTGCCATAGACACCCCGGATTGGGTACTCAGCCTCAACTGCCATAGACACCCCGGAGATGACTTTGGGTACTCAGCCTCAACTGCCATAGACACCCCGGAGATGATTCCTTTAACAGGGACCCTACTTTGGAATTTGCGATGGTTGCGAGTCCTTGTACAATTTTCTTCTGTTCTTCAGAAATACAATGAATCAGAACCAGCCCACTTCTGGCAGCCTGGCTGCATAGATTAGACGTAGCATAGTGAACGTAAATCCGGGGACAGTCAAATTAGTATGATATGTTACGTTTTGGTATGGTTACATAAGACAGGATGCTTAAGGCAAAAATGTACGCAAACATCTAGCAACTCAAAGGTTGCGTGTTCGAATTTCATCACAGACAACTTCAGCATTTTAGCAACATTGCAACTACTTACTACTATTTAGCTACTTTGCATGTTAGCTAACCATTACCTAACCATAACATTTTAACCTAACCATTTAAGTGGATGTGGGTATGCTGACCCTTGAGCCACTGTGAACCCCTCAAGATGTTCAGATTGTTTGTGGCCCCCACCCCCATCCAAGTTGCCCAGAACATCATTAGATACAGTCTCCAATCTTTTGATATGAATATTTTGTACTTCCAAAGATGGTGGATAAATAAGATAGTTTATTAAGGCTGTTTACCGTTGAAAAAATATTCAAGGTTCCTGTCAGTGTAAGTGGGTGTTCCCTCTCTCGCGTGAGCTCAAAGCTATTGGCTGGCTCTGGATTATTGATAAGATAATTGTTCTTTTTAAGGTTTTGACTAAAGTATTCCACTCTGAAACCATGTAACTTTCCCGTACTGATATCTAAACTTTGCCCAGTTAACCTATTAGGCAGGGATGTAATGACTAGATTGAATGTGGCCAGGAACCTTGAATATTTTTTTAACGGTAAACAGCCTTAATAAACTATCTTATTTATCCACCATCTTTGGAAGTACAAAAGATTCATATCAAAAGATTGGAGACTGTATCTAATGATGTTCTGGGCAACTTGGATGGGGGTGGGGGCCACAAACAATCTGAGAGGGGTATGAAAGCATACATAGTCCGGGATAATATGGTTGTCTGTAGGGATGGGGAACCATGTTATTGGTACAGTCAAGATCTACTGAGGGGTGGGGTTAACCGACATTCCCAAAACTTTGATGGAACTCGCTGATGATGTAGTATCAGGACCCACTAAGATGTCCCCCGATGATTTACACTGTACTCTCTGGTATAACAAGTACCCAGGTCCAAACCCAGTCTATGAGGAAGTTTTGTTTAAAACAGCAGAAAGAACTATTGGTTTGAAGTGGTTTCACTATGACAGTACACACGCTGCAGTTCAAGTAGAATTGTTACCTCAGACTAAGAAGCTGTTCAGGGAGAGGTGGAGTGCGCATGTATCTCTCGCCAAAGAGCCGTCAGAGGGGTGGGAGGACATGGGACAGTGGGTATCCAAGGGAAAGAGAATTACAGATTGGATAGACAGGATGAATGGAGATCAGCACAGCCCCTCCACTGATCGGTACCGTAGGAATCTGAATTGGAGAGTCAATAGTATTCCCGGGGTACATTTGAGCAACCAGGGGGGGAAATGAGAAAATATGTATCTGCTGACTGAGGGACAAGAGGAGGAATTGAGACAAATTCCTGAATATTTATGGTCACAAGGTCTAGCAGATGTAGGATTACATTTACATTTAAGTCATTTAGCAGACGCTCTTATCCAGAGCGACTTACAAATTGGTGCATTCACCTTATGATATCCAGTGGATTAACCTCTATGGGCTACTCAACAGCCAGTGTAATCCCGTGGCGCGTTATTCAAATTCCTCAAATGCAAAAACTTCAATTTTTCAAACATATGACTATTTTACACCATTTTAAAGACATGACTCTCGTTAATCTAACCACACTGTCCGATTTCAAAAAGGCTTTACAACGAAAGCAAAACATTAGATTATGTCAGCAGAGTACCCAGCCAGAAATAATCAGACACCCATTTTTCAAGCTAGCATATAATGTCACATAAACCCAAACCACAGCTAAATGTAGCACTAACCTTTGATGATCTTCATCAGATGACAACCCTAGGACATTATGTTATACAATACATGCATGTTTTGTTCAATCAAGTTCATATTTATATCAAAAACCAGCTTTTTACATTAGCATGTGTCGTGTCTTTGGCTATGCCGGATTAAGTGATATGACATGCTAACCTATAAAATGATTTCTCTGTAATTAATATTACCTGATTAAGCTAATCATGTAAATGTAATTAACTAGAAAGTCGGGGCACCACGGAAGAACGTTTATAGAGCCGTTATCTTCCGAATAAACTCTTAAAATACTTTGTAATATTTTACATCGATAGCAGTCAATATTAACCCTTGTCTTATTTTCAGTCTCATAATGAAAGTTGTAAATTCTTGGTTATCTTCACGAACCCTGGCTAACAAGTTGAATCAGCAATACAAAATTGGGTTTAATTATTTATTTACTAAATACCTAACTAATCACACAGAATTACAAATACACCGAATACAAATGATGTCATACAGAAACCGTCCTGGTGGACGGAACCTGTATCATGGCTGGTTACACAAAGGAAAGCGGGTTGGGCTTGAATGACAGAGCGGGAAGATTTAGGAACAAAGAAACAGCAGCTATGCTATCGTAAATACATTATCTTATGCATTCTAAATTACCGCCCATTTGGAAAAGGAAAATGCAATAAATATTTACTCTGAGCTGCGCTTCGGTAGATTGGTCGTAGATGCTGGCCGGGTTGGCCAACAGATCTTCCTGTAAACTCGGAAGAATGTCTCTGGTGGTAAATTGGATACGTGGTGGTATCTTCGTCCGTCTGTTAGACTGGATCCGTCGTCCGTCCTTTCCTAGCCCCCGTCGACAGCACCCGCTGCTAACTCAATGGCTAGGAAGTATCACTTCTGTAGTGAATAAGCTCAAAATTCATACCAGTTCATACCATAGCTCACGCCGAGGTTGGCTTAGTTCTGTCCTTGACATGTGTGTCCTTCTAACGTAGAGGCTGCAGACCTCACGTGCTGGAACAACCTGGTTATCTTTTCGTCAAAGGCTTAAATAGTGGAGAGGGGGGAAGGATGTGTTTCATCGTTTATAACCCCTCCTCTTCACAGGGGTGGGCCACTGATCAAGCAGGGCATTTTCCTTATGAAAACCCAAATCTCTCATTTGGAAGCTAAAATTACATTTAATCTCCTAACAAACAATTTCAATATCAAACATTTCAATTGCATAACAATTCCATGTGACTCTGATAACTAGAGGGTGGATACTTTCCCAGGTACAGTTTATGTCGTCCTGTCATCAGTCATAATGTCTCAGATGACGACTGAAATGAAATCCATACTCATTACGTTCCCAAGCATATTTCCAACTGGTTTTATTACCCAAATATGGTTCCTTTTCCCCATTTGTTTGATGTTCCCAGACTCTCTATATTTAACACAGGCTATTCAAGTCCTTCAGTAGGGTCAGAGAGGGGAAGGGAGAAAGGTATTTATGGGGGGGGGGGGGTCATAAACCTTACCCACAGGCCAACGTCATGACACATGTGACTAGCATGTGACTAGCATTCCCACCGAACACTGCCGGTGAATTTACTAAATTACTCACGATAAACTTTCACAAAAAGCATAACAATTATTTTAAGAATTATAGATACAGAACTCCTCTATGCACTCGATATGTCCGATTTTAAAATAGCTTTTCGGTGAAAGCACATTTCGCAATATTCTCAGTAGATAGCCCGGCATCACAGGGCTAGCTATTTAGACACCCAGCAAGTTTAGCACTCACCAAAGTCAGATTTACTATAAGAAAAATGTTATTACCTTTGCTGTCTTCGTCAGAATGCACTCCCAGGACTTCTACTTCAATAACAAATGTTGGTTTGGTCCAAAATAATCCATCGTTATATCCAAATAGCGGCGTTTTGTTCGTGCGTTCAAGACACTATCCGAAAGGGTAAATAAGGGTGACGAGCATGGCGCAATTCGTGACAAAAAAATGTCTAAATATTCCATTACCGTACTTCGAAGCATGTCAACCGCTGTTTAAAATAAATTTTTATGCCATTTTTCTCATAAAAAAGCGATAATATTCCGACCGAGAATCTGCGTTTAGGTAAACAGACAAAAGAAAACAAAGCATGGGGTCGACTCGGGCACGCGCCTAAGCCCATAGTACTCTGATCGGCCACTTGCCAAACGCGATAAAGTGTTTCAGCCAGAGGCTGCCTCGATATCGTTCAGCTTTTTCCCGGGCTCTGAGAGCCTATGGGAGCCGTAGGAAGTGTCACGTTATAGCAAAGATCCTCAGTCTTCAATAAAAAGAGCCAAGATGAAACACAACTTGTCAGACAGGCCACTTCCTGCATGGAATCTTCTCAGGTTTTGGCCTGCCATATGAGTTCTGTTATACTCACAGACACCATTCAAACAGTTTTAGAAACTTTAGGGTGTTTTCTATCCAAAGCCAATAATTATATGCATATTCTAGTTACTGGGCAGGAGTAGTAACCAGATTAAATCGGGTACGTTTTTTATCCGGCCGTGTCAATACTGCCTCCTAGCCCTAACAGGTTAATTAAAGGAGTAGTCCCCATACAAGTAGTGCCAAAATCGAATTTTCGACCATATCAGAAGCAATATCCTATGAAACCTGAAGCAATAAAAGGCATTATGCCTACGTTTGAGCAGTTGAGACAAGGAGGAGTGATAGTGCCAGGAGATGAAGCGTTTTGCAAAACACCAGTTTTCCCTGTTAAAAAGGCAGCACCTAGTACTGATTGGAGGATGGTAACAGACTTACAGGGGGTTAATAATAGTATAATTCCACAAACTCCATGCGTGCCAGACCCACACACTTTATTGAATCAGTTTAAACCAGAAAATGCTTACTTCACAGTGATAGATTTAGCAAATTCATTTTTTAGCATTCTAGTACACCCAGACAGCCAGGGATGGTTCGGCTTTACCTTTTTGGGAAAAAAATGGGTGTATTCAAGACTGCCAATGGGAAAGTCCAACAATATTCAGCCAAGCCCTTACCCCAAATTTAGGACAATTTGATTCTCCGAATAACAGCCAAATCTTAATATATGTAGACGATATCTTGGTGGCGAATCCCTCACAGGAGGGCTGTAAAGCTGACACTCTAGCTCTGTTAGTGTTCTTAGCAGAACAGGGTCATAAAGTAAGTAATAGGGAGTTACAGCTCTGGCAGGAACAGGTCATTTATTTGGAACACTTAATTACACCAGAAAGACAGCCATTCTAGAAGCACCTAAACCACTCAATAAGAAACAAATTATGAGTTTTCTTGGAATGATTAACTATTGCCGTGCGTGGATACCCTATTTTGCATTACATACAGGAAAGCTCAGTGAGTTGACATATGGTAAAGCTATGGCAGCAAAAGATAAGATCCAGCGAACAGATGAGGCTGAAAACCAGTTTGTAAACATAAAAAAGTTGACATCGAGCTCAGTTCTGGCGTTTCCCAGATATGATCGCCCCTTTGAACAGACAGTGGACTGTAGGGAGGGGTTCATGATGTCAGTACTAACCCAGAGACACGGGGGAAAAAAATAGGCCTATTGCTTACTATTCCTCCCAATTAGATGAAGTAGCCCAGGCAATGCCACTTTGTTTGCAGTCTGTGGTAGCAGCAGCTCATGCAATAGAGGACTCGGCTTCTGTGGTGCTCTATCATGATTTGACTTTAAAAGTTCCTCATGCCGTATCCATACTGTTGTTAGAAAATAAGATGGCTTACATGTCACCAGCTAGACATTTGTCTCGTATGATAATTCTTCTGAATATGCCTAATTTGACAATAGAACGGTGCACTACTCTGAACCCCTCAACATTAGTTCCTATTGCAACAGATGGCAGCCCACATGATTGTGTAACCGAAACTGAGAAAGTTGTCTTACCACGGCCCGATTTGACTGACCTAGCCTTATCTGATGGGGAACTGACAATGTTTGTAGATGGTTCATCCAGAAAAAACCCTGATGGTACTAATGCAACAGGATATGCTGTAGTTACAGACACAGAGGTCTTGGAAGCAGAACCGTTACCGAGAAACTATTCAGCACAACAAGCAGAGATAGTGGCACTCACCCGGGCGTGTCAGTTAGGGACAGGAAAACGTATTACTATTTACACCGACAGTGCCTACGCATTTAATACAGAACACATATTTGCAGCCCAATGGAGAAACAGGGGAATGGTAACCACTTCTGGGAAACCTATTACACATGCTCAGTTAATTTTGAATCTATTAGATGCTGAACTTTTGCCAGAAAAGTTATCCATTTGGAAATGCGAGGCTCACACTACGGGGAAGGACAGTATCAGTAACGGCAACAGGAAGGCAGATCAGGAAGCAAAACGGGCAGGCCTCAAGCCACAGCTGCCGACACAGCATTTGTTAAAAGAGGAAGTAAACATAGACAAAACTGTATTAAGGGACTGTCAATCTAGAGCACCAGTCAAGGAGATTTCAAAATGGGAGAAGTTAGGAGCGGTCTATACGGAGAGGATTTGGTATAAGAATAAGTTGCCCATACTACCTAAGTCATTGTTTAGATATGCAGCAATATTGATACATGGGCAGAGCCATGTATCAACTGGAGGGATGGTAGAAATAATAAGAAAGCACTTCGTAGCACTTCGTAGCATACAGGATTACAAACTACTTTAAAAAAATTGTTCCAGATGCGTTATTTGTGCACAAAGTAATCACCAGGGTAGACAGAAAGCACCACAGGGAGAATATCCCCGGGCAAAATATCCTTTTCAACAACTACAAATGTATTTTATAGAACTTACTAGAAGTGAAGGAAAGAAGTGGTGTCTGACCATCATAGATAAATATACTAAATGGGTGGAAGCGTTTCCCACCTCCTCTGCAGATGCAATGACAGTGGCTAAGGCATCATGCCAATACATTTTTCCTAGATTTGGTCTAGCAGAAACCATCTATTCTGATAATGGGTCCCATTTTTCTAATAAAATTATAGACAACATTGGACAGAAATTAGGTATAAACATGAAGAAACATTGTTCCTATCATCCGCAATCCGCAGGTTTGATAGAGCGCATGAATGCCATGGTTAAAAATAGGCTAAGAAAGACTCACATGAGCACAGGAAAAAATTGGATACAGTGTTTGCCCAGTGTTAATGACTATAAGGATAACCCCTGACAAAGATGGGTTATCCCCATTTGAGAAGGTGTTTGGAAGGCCTTATAGAATGCCAGAACTAGGAGGACCTGAACAAGGTGATGTAGAAGCAGAAAATACTATAAAAGAACATATGAGAAGGTTGTTTAGTAACCAGATCCGAATGTCAAAGATTTTATGCACCACAGGAGAACTGCAGAAGGAGGTTACACACAAGATTCGGCCAGGAGACTGGGTCTGGGTCCAATCCCTAAAGAAATAGGACTGGAAGCAACCACGGTGGGAGGGGCCATACCAAGTACTTCTGGTGACAGCCTTCACGGTGAGAATAGCTGAAAGAGCTACCTGGGTGCATATCACACATTGTAAGAGGGTAAGACACACTGACACTGTCGAACAATCACAGAGTTAGGAGAAAAACCGAATACCAATAAGGTTCGGGGGTTACCTCTCTAACGAAGATTCCCTAACCCGCCCGATCCTCACTGTGTGCGTTCATAGAAGTGAAAGTATGGGTTGGCCTCTAGCCAGTGATATGTTCTCTGGGAGGGAGTGGGGCTTTACAGGGGTACTGGTCAGTCTGAGCTGTCTGATTGTGGGAGCCATATTCCTAATACACCATGAACCACTCGAGAAGTCAGAAAGTGGTAACTTGACCCATAGTGTAGAAGAGGAGGATTTTGTATTACCTAAGTACAAAAGGTCACTCGATCTGGATAAAAAGGAAGTGAGAGTAGAGTTAGGGAAGGATGTCTCAATAGAGTTCTATGTAGACCAAATGGGGTCCCTAACCTCTTGGCAGTCTAGGACTCTGACTTCATGGGGAAGATATCTGTGTAAATCCCCGTGTAACTCATGGAATCAGGTCATAGCTCACACAGAAAGAGAGGGCTATGTCAATCCACACACCCGATATAGAAACAGATGGAGCATCGTAAAGGTCAGGGTTTTTTACTGTAATCCAGAGCGAGGGAAGTATTGCATAAAGGTACAAATAGCCATTAAAAGCGTAAAGAAAGAGGATTTAGGGATATGGTATGTTGGATTTGACCAGACTTCGGTTGACACTATGGTTTCATTCAGAGTAGGAAAGCTGGAGGTGGGAGATGGTTCCATGACTAGCCAGAATACAAGCACAACCCCTGAGGACATGGACATCCCCCATGGTGCTGTCTAGAGTCAAGGACCGGTAAGGATAATTCAGACGAAAGATCTTAAGGAAGTGATAGAGGTGGAAACCGGGTTTTGGGATTCTAACCTATGGCTGGAATGGATTCAGTATACAGCTAGGTCTGTGGTCAAGGAACAATGCTATGCATGCACAACAGCCAAACCTCAGTTGACAACCATTCCCTTTCCACTCGATGGAAGTAATTCACCCAGGGGTGTGGCGTGTATGATAAAGCTGTTCATGAAGGCAGGGAAGCCAGACAACGACAGTTGTACTGATCTGCATTATTTGTATCCCCATGTGCCCATTAGGTCCCGACTTCCCTCTTTCACAGAGACTATCATTGTCTGGCCCGATACAACACTCACGGACGGGATGTAGGGGAAGTAAGAACATGCAATAGGACAGAGAACGTGACGACGACGGAGACTATGAGGGATCTGACTGGGTGGTTGAGTCCCGAGGATTTTAGTGAGATAAAAAGGCCTAGAGCGGATGTCTGGTGGTTGTGTGGGGGTATGAAGCTGTGGCCTAGCCTGCCTACGAATTGGAACGGTACTTGTGCATTGTTACAGTTAGGCATGCCTTTCACCCTTATCAAACACAAAGACCTAGTGCCAGGTAGAAGAGAGAGAAGGAGTGCTCCGTCAGGGTCCTTCGATTATAGAATTTACATTGATAGCATTGGAGTTCCAAGGGGGGGTGCCTGATGAGTTCAAAGCTAGGAATCAGATATGGGCTGGATTGGAATCAAGTATTTTTTGGTGGTCAACCCTAAATAAAAATGTGGATTGGATAAATTACATCTATTATAATCAACAGCGTTTCATCAACTATACCAGAGATGCGATTCAAGGGTTAGCAGAACAGACATCTGCGACTACTTTGATGGTATTGCATAATAGAATAGCTTTGGATATGCTTCTGGCTGAGAAGGGTGGTGTGTGTGTGATATTCGGATCTGAATGCTGTACTTTCATCCCCGATAACACAGCCCCAGGTGGATCAGTGACCAAGGCCCTGGCCGGTCTAAACAATTTGGCTCAAGAGTTAGCAGAAAACTCTGGGGTGGACACTGCACTCACGGGGTGGTTCGATAGTACCTTTGGGAAATGGAAGAATGTTGTAAGTACTGTATTGTGGGCTGCTTTCACCTGTATGAGTGTGTTAGTATTGTGTGGATGTTGTTTGGTCCCTTGTGCGAGAGGTCTCATTTCCAGGGCTCTGGAGAGATCAATAACGGAGCAGATGGTGAGATACGGACCGATTCCAAGTTCAGACCAGGGGGACGACAAATACCTCCCGCCGAGCCTGGTGGAGGATTAATTTAATTACGAGGAGCCCATGTTAGATGAGACTGTCTTTAATGTTTACGAAGACTCTTTCTTTAAACGAAAATCCTAGCCGGAAGAGTTATGACTGGATATAGGCCTGGAACAGTCGTTGATGAGATGTGATATGTGATGCAAATGTATGTATTGATTCCGTTTCAATTTAGTTTGATTTGGTGTGACATTTGTGAATCCAATAAAAATAGATGTGTAATAGTGTGTGTGAAATATTTTGTCAATAGGGAGGATTGATAAGATAATTGATCTGTTTAAGGTTTTGACTAAAGTATTTCACTCTCAAACCATACAACTTTGTGAAATGTATTAGAATTATAAGGCTAAAATAATGTGTTAAAGACTATAATCCAATACTGTGTGTGAGTAGAATTTTTAAGACAAGAACACTGTTACCATTTCAAAATGAGCAGGGCATAGTTGATAAGACGACCTTGTGAAAGTAACAGGAAAAGGGGCCTCCCTGAGTTAGGGAGGGGAACAACTGCCCGAAAACGGATAGTCGAGGAGAAGATTAGGAGACAGAAGTGTGATAAAGAATGTATGTGTACTGTGGAAAAATACAGCCGCCTAAAGCGGGGTGTTCTCTACTGATGTGAGTTATTTTGTGTGTGTGTGTGTGTGTGTGTGTGTGTGTGTGTGTGTGTGTGTGTGTGTGTGTGTGTGTGTGTGTGTGTGTGTGTGTGTGTGTGTTTACATATAAAAAGACTGTGTCCTCATTTTTAGGCAGAGCTCTCGTAAATAAACATTCTGACCATTGTAAGCTGGGTCTCCGTCTGCTTCACTCAACCAGAATCTTACACCCTCTGGGGGGCAGACTGAGTAGTTTAATTGAAGTTCGGTTGAAGAACATTGATAACTTAATTCACGTAACAACTATTTATTGTCCCCTCCCCGCTTGCCCGCCCAGAAGAAATTAGGCAGTGAAATTTCTCACTCTGGGGCACCCCATATTCTTTTTATAAAGGAATGTTATTTGGGAGATTCGATTACTGGCCACACTGTTTCAGTCTCTCCTTCTCTCTCCTACTGACCACACTGCATCAGTCTCCCTCCTTCCCTCTCCTACTGACCACACTGTATCAGTCTCTCTCCTACTGACCACACTGTATCAGTCTCTCTCCTACTGACCACACTGCATCAGTCTCTCTCCTTCCCTCTCCTACTGACCACACTGTATCAGTCTCTCTCCTTCTCTCTCCTACTGACCACACTGTATCAGTCTCTCTCCTACTGACCACACTGTATCAGTCTCTCTCCTTCCCTCTCATACTGACCACACTGTATCAGTCTCTCTCCTACTGACCACACTGTATCAGTCTCTCTCCTACTGACCCCACTGTATCAGTCTCTCTCCTACTGACCCCACTGTATCAGTCTCTCTCCTTCTCTCTCCATCTGACCACACTGCATCAGTCTCTCTCCTACTGACCCCACTGTATCAGTGTCTCTCCTACTGACCCCACTGTATCAGTCTCTCTCCTACTGACCCCACTGTATCAGTCTCTCTCCTACTGACCACACTGTATCAGTCTCTCTCCTACTGACCACACTGTATCAGTCTCTCTCCTACTGACCACACTGTATCAGTCTCTCTCCTACTGATCACACTGTATCAGTCTCTCTCCTTCCCTCTCCTACTGACCACACTGTATCAGTCTCTCTTTACTGACCACACAGTATCAGTCTCTCTCCTACTGACCACACTGTATCAGTCTCTCTCCTACTGACCACACAGTATCAGTCTCTCTCCTACTGACCACACAGTATAAGCCTCTCTCCTACTAACCACACTGTATCAGTCTCTATCCTACTGACCCCACTGTATCAGTGTCTCTCCTACTGACCACACTGTATCAGTGTCTCTCCTACTGACCACACTGTATCAGTCTCTCTCCTTCTCTCTCCTACTGACCACACTGTATCAATCTCTCTCCTACTGACCACACTGTATCAGTCTCTCTCCTACTGACCACACTGTATCAGTCTCTCTCCTACTGACCCCACTGTATCAGTCTCTCTCCTTCTGACCACACTGTATCAGTCTCTCTCCTACTGACCACACTGTATCAGTCTCTCTCCTACTGACCACACTGTATCAGTCTCTCTCCTACTGACCCCACTGTATCAGTCTCTCTCCGACTGACCCCATTGTATCAGTCTCTCTCCTACTGACCACACTGTATCAGTCTCTCTCATTCTCTCTCCGACTGACCCCATTGTATCAGTCTCTCTCCTACTGACCACACTGTATCAGTCTCTCTCCTACTGACCCCATTGTATCAGTCTCTCTCCTACTGACCACACTGTATCAGTGTCTCTCCTACTGACCACACTGTATCAGTGTCTCTCCTACTGACCACACTGTATCAGTCTCTCTCCTACTGACCACACTGTATCAGTCTCTCTCCTACTGACCACACTGTATCAGTCTCTCTCCTACTGACCCCACTGTATCAGTCTCTCTCCTACTGACCACACTGTATCAGTCTCTCTCCTACTGACCCCACTGTATCAGTCTCTCTCCTTCTCTCTCCTACTGACCACACTGTATCAGTCTCTCTCCTACTGACCACACTGTATCAGTGTCTCTCCTACTGACCACACTGTATCAGCCTCTCTCCTACTGACCACACTGTTTCAGTGTCTCTCCTACTGACCACACTGTATCAGTGTCTCTCCTACTGACCACACTGTATCAGTCTCTCTCCTACTGACCCCACTGTATCAGTCTCTCTCCTTCTCTCTCCTACTGACCAAACTGTATCAGTCTCTCTCCTACTGACCACACTGTATCAGTCTCTCTCCTACTGACCCCACTGTATCAGTGTCTCTCCTACTGACCACACTGTATCAGTCTCTCTCCTACTGACCCCACTGTATCAGTCTCTCGCCTTCCCTCTCCTACTGACCACACAGTATCAGCCTCTCTCCTACTGACAACACAGTATCAGTCTCTCTCCTTCTCTCTCCTACTGACCACACTGTATCAGTCTCTCTCCTACTGACCCCACTGTATCAGTCTCTCTCCGACTGACCCCATTGTATCAGTCTCTCTCCTACTGACCACACTGTATCAGTCTCTCTCATTCTCTCTCCGACTGACCACACTGTATCAGTGTCTCTCCTACTGACCACACTGTATCAGTGTCTCTCCTACTGACCCCACTGTATCAGTCTCTCTCCTACTGACCACACTGTATCAGTCTCTCTCCTACTGACCACACTGTATCAGTCTCTCTCCTACTGACCCCACTGTATCAGTCTCTCTCCTACTGACCCCACTGTATCAGTCTCTCTCCTACTGACCACACTGTATCAGTCTCTCTCCTACTGACCCCACTGTATCAGTCTCTCTCCTTCTCTCTCCATCTGACCACACTGCATCAGTCTCTCTCCTACTGACCCCACTGTATCAGTCGTCTCTCCTACTGACCCCACTGTATCAGTCTCTCTCCTACTGACCACACTGTATCAGTCTCTCTCCTACTGACCACACTGTATCAGTCTCTCTCCTACTGACCACACTGTATCAGTCTCTCTCCTACTGATCACACTGTATCAGACTCTCTCCTTCCCTCTCCTACTGACCACACTGTATCAGTCTCTCTCCTACTGACCACACAGTATCAGTCTCTCTCCTACTGACCACACTGTATCAGTCTCTCTCCTACTGACCACACAGTATCAGTCTCTCTCCTACTGACCACACAGTATAAGCCTCTCTCCTACTAACCACACTGTATCAGTCTCTCTCCTACTGACCCCACTGTATCAGTGTCTCTCCTACTGACCACACTGTAACAGTGTCTCTCCTACTGACCACACTGTATCAGTCTCTCTCCTTCTCTCTCCTACTGACCACACTGCTCTCCCTACTGACCCACTGTATCAGTCTCTCTCCTACTGACCACACTGTATCAGTCTCTCTCCTACTGACCCCACTGTATCAGTCTCTCTCCTTCTGACCACACTGTATCAGTCTCTCTCCTACTGACCACACTGTATCAGTCTCTCTCCTACTGACCACACTGTATCAGTCTCTCTCCTACTGACCCCACTGTATCAGTCTCTCTCCGACTGACCCCATTGTATCAGTCTCTCTCCTACTGACCACACTGTATCAGGTCTCTCTCATTCTCTCTCCGACTGACCCCATTGTATCAGTCTCTCTCCTACTGACCACACTGTATCAGTCTCTCTCCTACTGACCCCATTGTATCAGTCTCTCTCCTACTGACCACACTGTATCAGTGTCTCTCCTACTGACCACACTGTATCAGTGTCTCTCCTACTGACCACACTGTATCAGTCTCTCTCCTACTGACCACACTGTATCAGTCTCTCTCCTACTGACCACACTGTATCAGTCTCTCTCCTACTGACCCCACTGTATCAGTCTCTCTCCTACTGACCACACTGTATCAGTCTCTCTCCTACTGACCCCACTGTATCAGTCTCTCTCCTACTGACCACACTGTATCAGTCTCTCTCCTACTGACCCCACTGTATCAGTCTCTCTCCTTCTCTCTCCTACTGACCACACTGTATCAGTCTCTCTCCTACTGACCACACTGTATCAGTCTCTCTCCTACTGACCACACTGTATCAGTCGTCTCTCCTACTGACCACACTGTATCAGTCTCTCTCCTACTGACCACACTGTATCAGTGTCTCTCCTACTGACCCCACTGTATCAGTCTCTCTCCTACTGACCACACTATATCAGTCTCTCTCCTACTGACCCCACTGTATCAGTGTCTCTCCTACTGACCACACTGTATCAGTGTCTCTCCTACTGACCCCACTGTATCAGTCTCTCTCCTACTGACCACACTGTATCAGTCTCTCTCCTACTGACCACACTGTATCAGTGTCTCTCCTACTGACCCCACTGTATCAGTCTCTCTCCTACTGACCACACTGTATCAGTCTCTCTCCTACTGACCACACTGTATCAGTGTCTCTCCTACTGACCCCACTGTATCAGTCTCTCTCCTACTGACCACACTGTATCAGTCTCTCTCCTACTGACCACACTGTATCAGTCTCTCTCCTACTGACCCCACTGTATCAGTCTCTCTCCTACTGACCACACTGTATCAGTCTCTCTCCTACTGACCCCACTGTATCAGTCTCTCTCCTACTGACCACACTGTATCAGTCTCTCTCCTACTGACCCCACTGTATCAGTCTCTCTCCTTCTCTCTCCTACTGACCACACTGTATCAGTCTCTCTCCTACTGACCACACTGTATCAGTCTCTCTCCTTCTCTCTCCTACTGACCACACTGTATCAGTCTCTCTCCTACTGATCACACTGTATCAGTCTCTCTCCTTCCCTCTCCTACTGACCCCACTGTATCAGTCTATCGCCTTCCCTCTCCTACTGACCACACAGTATCAGCCTCTCTCCTACTGACAACACTGTATCAGTCTCTCTCCTTCTCTCTCCTACTGACCACACTGTATCAGTCTCTCTCCTACTGACCCCACTGTATCAGTCTCTCTCCGACTGACCCCATTGTATCAGTCTCTCTCATACTGACCACACTGTATCAGTCTCTCTCATTCTCTCTCCGACTGACCACACTGTATCAGTGTCTCTCCTACTGACCACACTGTATCAGTGTCTCTCCTACTGACCCCACTGTATCAGTCTCTCTCCTACTGACCACACTGTATCAGTCTCTCTCCTACTGACCACACTGTATCAGTCTCTCTCCTACTGACCCCACTGTATCAGTCTATCGCCTTCCCTCTCCTACTGACCACACTGTATCAGTCTCTCTCCTACTGACCACACTGTATCAGTGTCTCTCCTACTGACCACACTGTATCAGCCTCTCTCCTACTGACCACACTGTATCAGTGTCTCTCCTACTGACCACACTGTATCAGTCTCTCTCCTACTGACCCCACTGTATCAGTCTCTCTCCTTCTCTCTCCTACTGACCACACTGTATCAGTCTCTCTCCTACTGACCACACTGTATCAGTCTCTCTCCTACTGACCACACTGTATCAGTGTCTCTCCTACTGACCACACTGTATCAGTCTCTCTCCTACTGACCACACTGTATCAGTGTCTCTCCTACTGACCACACTGTATCAGTGTCTCTCCTACTGACCACACTGTATCAGTGTCTCTCCTACTGACCACACTGTATCAGTCTCTCTCCTACTGACCACACTGTATCAGTCTCTCTCCTACTGACCACACTGTATCAGTCTCTCTCCTACTGACCCCACTGTATCAGTCTCTCTCCTACTGACCACACTGTATCAGTGTCTCTCCTACTGACCCCACTGTATCAGTCTCTCTCCTACTGACCACACTGTATCAGTCTCTCTCCTACTGACCACACTGTATCAGTCTCTCTCCTACTGACCCCACTGTATCAGTCTCTCTCCTACTGACCACACTGTATCAGTCTCTCTCCTACGGACCCCACTGTATCAGTCTCTCTCCTACTGACCACACTGTATCAGTCTCTCTCCTACTGACCCCACTGTATCAGTCTCTCTCCTTCTCTCTCCTACTGACCACACTGTATCAGTCTCTCTCCTACTGACCACACTGTATCAGTCTCTCTCCTTCTCTCTCCTACTGACCACACTGTATCAGTATCTCTCCTACTGATCACACTGTATCAGTCTCTCTCCTTCCCTCTCCTACTGACCACACTGTATCAGTCTCTCTCCTACTGACCACACAGTATCAGTCTCTCTCCTACTGACCCCACTGTATCAGTCTATCGCCTTCCCTCTCCTACTGACCACACAGTATCAGCCTCTCTCCTACTGACAACACTGTATCAGTCTCTCTCCTTCTCTCTCCTACTGACCACACTGTATCAGTCTCTCTCCTACTGACCCCACTGTATCAGTCTCTCTCCGACTGACCCCATTGTATCAGTCTCTCTCCTACTGACCACACTGTATCAGTCTCTCATTCTCTCTCCGACTGACCACACTGTATCAGTGTCTCTCCTACTGACCACACTGTATCAGTGTCTCTCCTACTGACCCCACTGTATCAGTCTCTCTCCTACTGACCACACTGTATCAGTCTCTCTCCTACTGACCACACTGTATCAGTCTCTCTCCTACTGACCCCACTGTATCAGTCTCTCTCCTACTGACCACACTGTATCAGTCTCTCTCCTACTGACCCCACTGTATCAGTCTCTCTCCTACTGACCACACTGTATCAGTCTCTCTCCTACTGACCCCACTGTATCAGTCTCTCTCCTTCTCTCTCCTACTGACCACACTGTATCAGTCTCTCTCCTACTGACCACACTGTATCAGTGTCTCTCCTACTGACCACACTGTATCAGTCTCTCTCCTACTGACCACACTGTATCAGTGTCTCTCCTACTGACCACACTGTATCAGTGTCTCTCCTACTGACCACACTATCAGTCTCTCTCCTACTGACCCCACTGTATCAGTCTCTCTCCTTCTCTCTCCTACTGACCACACTGTATCAGTCTCTCTCCTACTGACCACACTGTATCAGTCTCTCTCCTACTGACCACACTGTATCAGTGTCTCTCCTACTGACCACACTGTATCCGTCTCTCTCCTACTGACCACACTGTATCAGTGTCTCTCCTACTGACCACACTGTATCAGTCTCTCTCCTACTGACCCCACTGTATCAGTCTCTCTCCTACTGACCACACTGTATCAGTGTCTCTCCTACTGACCCCACTGTATCAGTCTCTCTCCCACTGACCACACTGTATCAGTCTCTCTCCTACTGACCACACTGTATCAGTCTCTCTCCTACTGACCCCACTGTATCAGTCTCTCGCCTTCCCTCTCCTACTGACCACACAGTATCAGCCTCTCTCCTACTGACCACACTGTATCAGTCTCTCTCCTTCTCTCTCCTACTGACCACACTGTATCAGTCTCTCTCCTACTGACCCCACTGTATCAGTCTCTCTCCGACTGACCCCATTGTATCAGTCTCTCTCCTACTGACCACACTGTATCAGTCTCTCTCATTCTCTCTCCGACTGACCACACTGTATCAGTGTCTCTCCTACTGACCACACTGTATCAGTGTCTCTCCTACTGACCACACTGTATCAGTCTCTCTCCTACTGACCACACTGTATCAGTCTCTCTCCTACTGACAACACTGTATCAGTCTCTCTCCTACTGACCCCACTGTATCAGTCTCTCTCCTACTGACCACACTGTATCAGTCTCTCTCCTACTGACCCCACTGTATCAGTCTCTCTCCTACTGACCCCACTGTATCAGTCTCTCTCCTACTGACCCCACTGTATCAGTCTCTCTCCTTCTCTCTCCTACTGACCACACTGTATCAGTCTCTCTCCTACTGACCACACTGTATCAGTGTCTCTCCTACTGACCACACTGTATCAGTCTCTCTCCTACTGACCACACTGTATCAGTGTCTCTCCTACTGACCACACTGTATCAGTGTCTCTCCTACTGACCACACTGTATCAGTCTCTCTCCTACTGACCCCACTGTATCAGTCTCTCGCCTTCCCTCTCCTACTGACCACACAGTATCAGCCGCTCTCCTACTGACAACACTGTATCAGTCTCTCTCCTTCTCTCTCCTACTGACCACACTGTATCAGTCTCTCTCCTACTGACCCCACTGTATCAGTCTCTCTCCGACTGACCCCATTGTATCAGTCTCTCTCCTACTGACCACACTGTATCAGTCTCTCTCATTCTCTCTCCGACTGACCACACTGTATCAGTGTCTCTCCTACTGACCACACTGTATCAGTGTCTCTCCTACTGACCCCACTGTATCAGTCTCTCTCCTACTGACCACACTGTATCAGTCTCTCTCCTACTGACCACACTGTATCAGTCTCTCTCCTACTGACCCCACTGTATCAGTCTCTCTCCTACTGACCCCACTGTATCAGTCTCTCTCCTACTGACCACACTGTATCAGTCTCTCTCCTACTGACCCCACTGTATCAGTCTCTCTCCTTCTCTCTCCTACTGACCACACTGTATCAGTCTCTCTCCTACTGACCACACTGTATCAGTGTCTCTCCTACTGACCACACTGTATCAGTCTCTCTCCTACTGACCACACTGTATCAGTGTCTCTCCTACTGACCACACTGTATCAGTGTCTCTCCTACTGACCACACTGTATCAGTCTCTCTCCTACTGACCCCACTGTATCAGTCTCTCTCCTTCTCTCTCCTACTGACCACACTGTATCAGTCTCTCTCCTACTGACCACACTGTATCAGTCTCTCTCCTACTGACCACACTCTATCAGTGTCTCTCCTACTGACCACACTGTATCAGTCTCTCTTCTACTGACCACACTGTATCAGTGTCTCTCCTACTGACCACACTGTATCAGTGTCTCTCCTACTGACCACACTGTATCAGTGTCTCTCCTACTGACCACACTGTATCAGTCTCTCTCCTACTGACCACACTGTATCAGTGTCTCTCCTACTGACCACACTGTATCAGTCTCTCTCCTACTGACCCCACTGTATCAGTCTCTCTCCTACTGACCACACTGTATCAGTGTCTCTCCTACTGACCCCACTGTATCAGTCTCTCTCCTACTGACCACACTGTATCAGTCTCTCTCCTACTGACCACACTGTATCAGTCTCTCTCCTACTGACCCCACTGTATCAGTCTCTCGCCTTCCCTCTCCTACTGACCACACAGTATCAGCCTCTCTCCTACTGACCACACTGTATCAGTCTCTCTCCTTCTTTCTCCTACTGACCCCACTGTATCAGTCTCTCTCCTACTGACCCCACTGTATCAGTCTCTCTCCGACTGACCCCATTGTATCAGTCTCTCTCCTACTGACCACACTGTATCAGTCTCTCTCATTCTCTCTCCGACTGACCACACTGTATCAGTGTCTCTCCTACTGACCACACTGTATCAGTGTCTCTCCTACTGACCCCACTGTATCAGTCTCTCTCCTACTGACCACACTGTATCAGTCTCTCTCCTACTGACCACACTGTATCAGTCTCTCTCCTACTGACCCCACTGTATCAGTCTCTCTCCTACTGACCACACTGTATCAGTCTCTCTCCTACTGACCCCACTGTATCAGTCTCTCTCCTACTGACCACACTGTATCAGTCTCTCTCCTACTGACCCCACTGTATCAGTCTCTCTCCTTCTCTCTCCTACTGACCACACTGTATCAGTCTCTCTCCTACTGACCACACTGTATCAGTGTCTCTCCTACTGACCACACTGTATCAGTCTCTCTCCTACTGACCACACTGTATCAGTGTCTCTCCTACTGACCACACTGTATCAGTGTCTCTCCTACTGACCACACTGTATCAGTCTCTCTCCTACTGACCCCACTGTATCAGTCTCTCTCCTACTGACCACACTGTATCAGTCTCTCTCCTACTGACCACACTGTATCAGTCTCTCTCCTACTGACCACACTGTATCAGTCTCTCTCCTACTGACCACACTGTATCAGTGTCTCTCCTACTGACCACACTGTATCAGTCTCTCTCCTACTGACCACACTGTATCAGTGTCTCTCCTACTGACCACACTGTATCAGTGTCTCTCCTACTGACCACACTGTATCAGTGTCTCTCCTACTGACCACACTGTATCAGTCTCTCTCCTACTGACCACACTGTATCAGTGTCTCTCCTACTGACCACACTGTATCAGTCTCTCTCCTACTGACCACACTGTATCAGTCTCTCTCCTACTGACCCCACTGTATCAGTCTCTCTCCTACTGACCCCACTGTATCAGTCTCTCTCCTACTGACCCCACTGTATCAGTCTCTCTCCTTCTCTCTCCTACTGACCACACTGTATCAGTCTCTCTCCTACTGACCACACTGTATCAGTGTCTCTCCTACTGACCACACTGTATCAGTCTCTCTCCTACTGACCACACTGTATCAGTGTCTCTCCTACTGACCACACTGTATCAGTGTCTCTCCTACTGACCACACTGTATCAGTCTCTCTCCTACTGACCACACTGTATCAGTCTCTCTCCTACTGACCCCACTGTATCAGTCTCTCTCCTACTGACCACACTGTATCAGTCTCTCTCCTACTGACCCCACTGTATCAGTCTCTCTCCTTCTCTCTCCTACTGACCACACTGTATCAGTCTCTCTCCTACTGACCACACTGTATCAGTGTCTCTCCTACTGACCACACTGTATCAGTCTCTCTCCTACTGACCACACTGTATCAGTGTCTCTCCTACTGACCACACAGTATCAGCCGCTCTCCTACTGACAACACTGTATCAGTCTCTCTCCTTCTCTCTCCTACTGACCACACTGTATCAGTCTCTCTCCTACTGACCCCACTGTATCAGTCTCTCTCCGACTGACCCCATTGTATCAGTCTCTCTCCTACTGACCACACTGTATCAGTCTCTCTCATTCTCTCTCCGACTGACCACACTGTATCAGTGTCTCTCCTACTGACCACACTGTATCAGTGTCTCTCCTACTGACCCCACTGTATCAGTCTCTCTCCTACTGACCACACTGTATCAGTCTCTCTCCTACTGACCACACTGTATCAGTCTCTCTCCTACTGACCCCACTGTATCAGTCTCTCTCCTACTGACCCCACTGTATCAGTCTCTCTCCTACTGACCACACTGTATCAGTCTCTCTCCTACTGACCCCACTGTATCAGTCTCTCTCCTTCTCTCTCCTACTGACCACACTGTATCAGTCTCTCTCCTACTGACCACACTGTATCAGTGTCTCTCCTACTGACCACACTGTATCAGTCTCTCTCCTACTGACCACACTGTATCAGTGTCTCTCCTACTGACCACACTGTATCAGTGTCTCTCCTACTGACCACACTGTATCAGTCTCTCTCCTACTGACCCCACTGTATCAGTCTCTCTCCTTCTCTCTCCTACTGACCACACTGTATCAGTCTCTCTCCTACTGACCACACTGTATCAGTCTCTCTCCTACTGACCACACTCTATCAGTGTCTCTCCTACTGACCACACTGTATCAGTCTCTCTTCTACTGACCACACTGTATCAGTGTCTCTCCTACTGACCACACTGTATCAGTGTCTCTCCTACTGACCACACTGTATCAGTGTCTCTCCTACTGACCACACTGTATCAGTCTCTCTC
Organism: Salmo salar; assembly: GCF_965601325.2. Lineage (NCBI taxonomy): Eukaryota > Metazoa > Chordata > Actinopteri > Salmoniformes > Salmonidae > Salmo > Salmo salar. The sequence goes on from NC_138302.1 coordinate 10,809,353, forward strand.
CTACTGACCACACTGTATCAGTGTCTCTCCTACTGACCACACTGTATCAGTCTCTCTCCTACTGACCCCACTGTATCAGTCTCTCTCCTACTGACCACACTGTATCAGTGTCTCTCCTACTGACCCCACTGTATCAGTCTCTCTCCTACTGACCACACTGTATCAGTCTCTCTCCTACTGACCACACTGTATCAGTCTCTCTCCTACTGACCCCACTGTATCAGTCTCTCGCCTTCCCTCTCCTACTGACCACACAGTATCAGCCTCTCTCCTACTGACCACACTGTATCAGTCTCTCTCCTTCTTTCTCCTACTGACCCCACTGTATCAGTCTCTCTCCTACTGACCCCACTGTATCAGTCTCTCTCCGACTGACCCCATTGTATCAGTCTCTCTCCTACTGACCACACTGTATAAGTCTCTCTCATTCTCTCTCCGACTGACCACACTGTATCAGTGTCTCTCCTACTGACCACACTGTATCAGTGTCTCTCCTACTGACCCCACTGTATCAGTCTCTCTCCTACTGACCACACTGTATCAGTCTCTCTCCTACTGACCACACTGTATCAGTCTCTCTCCTACTGACCCCACTGTATCAGTCTCTCTCCTACTGACCACACTGTATCAGTCTCTCTCCTACTGACCCCACTGTATCAGTCTCTCTCCTACTGACCACACTGTATCAGTCTCTCTCCTACTGACCCCACTGTATCAGTCTCTCTCCTTCTCTCTCCTACTGACCACACTGTATCAGTCTCTCTCCTACTGACCACACTGTATCAGTGTCTCTCCTACTGACCACACTGTATCAGTCTCTCTCCTACTGACCACACTGTATCAGTGTCTCTCCTACTGACCACACTGTATCAGTGTCTCTCCTACTGACCACACTGTATCAGTCTCTCTCCTACTGACCCCACTGTATCAGTCTCTCTCCTACTGACCACACTGTATCAGTCTCTCTCCTACTGACCACACTGTATCAGTCTCTCTCCTACTGACCACACTGTATCAGTCTCTCTCCTACTGACCACACTGTATCAGTGTCTCTCCTACTGACCACACTGTATCAGTCTCTCTCCTACTGACCACACTGTATCAGTGTCTCTCCTACTGACCACACTGTATCAGTGTCTCTCCTACTGACCACACTGTATCAGTGTCTCTCCTACTGACCACACTGTATCAGTCTCTCTCCTACTGACCACACTGTATCAGTGTCTCTCCTACTGACCACACTGTATCAGTCTCTCTCCTACTGACCCCACTGTATCAGTCTCTCTCCTACTGACCACACTGTATCAGTGTCTCTCCTACTGACCCCACTGTATCAGTCTCTCTCCTACTGACCACACTGTATCAGTCTCTCTCCTACTGACCACACTGTATCAGTCTCTCTCCTTCTCTCTCCTACTGACCACACTGTATCAGTCTCTCTCCTACTGATCACACTGTATCAGTCTCTCTCCTTCCCTCTCCTACTGAACACTCTATCAGTCTCTCTCCTACTGACCACACAGTATCAGTCTCTCTCCTACTGACCCCACTGTATCAGTCTCTCGCCTTCCCTCTCCTACTGACCACACAGTATCAGCCTCTCTCCTACTGACCACACTGTATCAGTCTCTCTCCTTCTCTCTCCTACTGACCACACTGTATCAGTCTCTCTCCTACTGACCACACTGTATCAGTCTCTCTCCTACTGATCACACTGTATCAGTCTCTCTCCTTCCCTCTCCTACTGACCACACTGTATCAGTCTCTCTCCTACTGACCACACAGTATCAGTCTCTCTCCTACTGACCACACTGTATCAGTCTCTCTCCTACTGACCACACAGTATCAGTCTCTCTCCTACTGACCACACAGTATAAGCCTCTCTCCTACTAACCACACTGTATCAGTCTCTCTCCTACTGACCCCACTGTATCAGTGTCTCTCCTACTGACCACACTGTATCAGTGTCTCTCCTACTGACCACACTGTATCAGTCTCTCTCCTTCTCTCTCCTACTGACCACACTGTATCAATCTCTCTCCTACTGACCACACTGTATCAGTCTCTCTTCTACTGACCACACTGTATCAGTCTCTCTCCTACTGACCCCACTGTATCAGTCTCTCTCCTTCTGACCACACTGTATCAGTGTCTCTCCTACTGACCACACTGTATCAGTCTCTCTCCTACTGACCCCACTGTATCAGTCTCTCTCCTACTGACCACACTGTATCAGTCTCTCTCCTACTGACCACACTGTATCAGTCTCTCTCCTACTGACCACACTGTATCAGTCTCTCTCCTACTGACCACACTGTATCAGTGTCTCTCCTACTGACCACACTGTATCAGTCTCTCTCCTACTGACCACACTGTATCAGTGTCTCTCCTACTGACCACACTGTATCAGTGTCTCTCCTACTGACCACACTGTATCAGTGTCTCTCCTACTGACCACACTGTATCAGTCTCTCTCCTACTGACCACACTGTATCAGTGTCTCTCCTACTGACCACACTGTATCAGTCTCTCTCCTACTGACCCCACTGTATCAGTCTCTCTCCTACTGACCACACTGTATCAGTGTCTCTCCTACTGACCCCACTGTATCAGTCTCTCTCCTACTGACCACACTGTATCAGTCTCTCTCCTACTGACCACACTGTATCAGTCTCTCTCCTACTGACCCCACTGTATCAGTCTCTCTCCTTCTCTCTCCTACTGACCACACTGTATCAGTCTCTCTCCTACTGACCCCACTGTATCAGTCTCTCTCCTACTGACCACACTGTATCAGTCTCTCTCCTACTGACCACACTGTATCAGTCTCTCTCCTTCTCTCTCCTACTGACCACACTGTATCAGTCTCTCTCCTACTGATCACACTGTATCAGTCTCTCTCCTTCCCTCTCCTACTGAACACTCTATCAGTCTCTCTCCTACTGACCACACAGTATCAGTCTCTCTCCTACTGACCCCACTGTATCAGTCTCTCGCCTTCCCTCTCCTACTGACCACACAGTATCAGCCTCTCTCCTACTGACCACACTGTATCAGTCTCTCTCCTTCTCTCTCCTACTGACCACACTGTATCAGTCTCTCTCCTACTGACCACACTGTATCAGTCTCTCTCCTACTGATCACACTGTATCAGTCTCTCTCCTTCCCTCTCCTACTGACCACACTGTATCAGTCTCTCTCCTACTGACCACACAGTATCAGTCTCTCTCCTACTGACCACACTGTATCAGTCTCTCTCCTACTGACCACACAGTATCAGTCTCTCTCCTACTGACCACACAGTATAAGCCTCTCTCCTACTAACCACACTGTATCAGTCTCTCTCCTACTGACCCCACTGTATCAGTGTCTCTCCTACTGACCACACTGTATCAGTGTCTCTCCTACTGACCACACTGTATCAGTCTCTCTCCTTCTCTCTCCTACTGACCACACTGTATCAATCTCTCTCCTACTGACCACACTGTATCAGTCTCTCTTCTACTGACCACACTGTATCAGTCTCTCTCCTACTGACCCCACTGTATCAGTCTCTCTCCTTCTGACCACACTGTATCAGTCTCTCTCCTACTGACCACACTGTATCAGTCTCTCTCCTACTGACCACACTGTATCAGTCTCTCTCCTACTGACCCCACTGTATCAGTCTCTCTCCGACTGACCCCATTGTATCAGTCTCTCTCCTACTGACCACACTGTATCAGTCTCTCTCATTCTCTCTCCGACTGACCCCATTGTATCAGTCTCTCTCCTACTGACCACACTGTATCAGTCTCTCTCCTACTGACCCCATTGTATCAGTCTCTCTCCTACTGACCACACTGTATCAGTGTCTCTCCTACTGACCACACTGTATCAGTGTCTCTCCTACTGACCCCACTGTATCAGTCTCTCTCCTACTGACCACACTGTATCAGTCTCTCTCCTACTGACCCCACTGTATCAGTCTCTCTCCTACTGACCCCACTGTATCAGTCTCTCTCCTACTGACCACACTGTATCAGTCTCTCTCCTACTGACCCCACTGTATCAGTCTCTCTCCTACTGACCACACTGTATCAGTCTCTCTCCTACTGACCCCACTGTATCAGTCTCTCTCCTTCTCTCTCCTACTGACCACACTGTATCAGTCTCTCTCCTACTGACCACACTGTATCAGTGTCTCTCCTACTGACCACACTGTATCAGTGTCTCTCCTACTGACCACACTGTATCAGTCTCTCTCCTACTGACCCCACTGTATCAGTCTCTCTCCTTCTCTCTCCTACTGACCACACTGTATCAGTCTCTCTCCTACTGACCACACTGTATCAGTGTCTCTCCTACTGACCACACTGTATCAGTCTCTCTCCTACTGACCACACTGTATCAGTGTCTCTCCTACTGACCACACTGTATCAGTGTCTCTCCTACTGACCACACTGTATCAGTCTCTCTCCTACTGACCCCACTGTATCAGTCTCTCTCCTTCTCTCTCCTACTGACCACACTGTATCAGTCTCTCTCCTACTGACCACACTGTATCAGTCTCTCTCCTACTGACCACACTGCTATCAGTGTCTCTCTCCTACTGACCACACTGTATCAGTCTCTCTCCTACTGACCACACTGTATCAGTCTCTCTCCTACTGACCACACTGTATCAGTGTCTCTCCTACTGACCACACTGTATCAGTGTCTCTCCTACTGACCACACTGTATCAGTGTCTCTCCTACTGACCACACTGTATCAGTGTCTCTCCTACTGACCACACTGTATCAGTCTCTCTCCTACTGACCACACTGTATCAGTGTCTCTCCTACTGACCACACTGTATCAGTCTCTCTCCTACTGACCCCACTGTATCAGTCTCTCTCCTACTGACCACACTGTATCAGTGTCTCTCCTACTGACCCCACTGTATCAGTCTCTCTCCTACTGACCACACTGTATCAGTCTCTCTCCTACTGACCACACTGTATCAGTCTCTCTCCTACTGACCCCACTGTATCAGTCTCTCGCCTTCCCTCTCCTACTGACCACACAGTATCAGCCTCTCTCCTACTGACCACACTGTATCAGTCTCTCTCCTTCTTTCTCCTACTGACCCCACTGTATCAGTCTCTCTCCTACTGACCCCACTGTATCAGTCTCTCTCCGACTGACCCCATTGTATCAGTCTCTCTCCTACTGACCACACTGTATAAGTCTCTCTCATTCTCTCTCCGACTGACCACACTGTATCAGTGTCTCTCCTACTGACCACACTGTATCAGTGTCTCTCCTACTGACCCCACTGTATCAGTCTCTCTCCTACTGACCACACTGTATCAGTCTCTCTCCTACTGACCACACTGTATCAGTCTCTCTCCTACTGACCCCACTGTATCAGTCTCTCTCCTACTGACCACACTGTATCAGTCTCTCTCCTACTGACCCCACTGTATCAGTCTCTCTCCTACTGACCACACTGTATCAGTCTCTCTCCTACTGACCCCACTGTATCAGTCTCTCTCCTTCTCTCTCCTACTGACCACACTGTATCAGTCTCTCTCCTACTGACCACACTGTATCAGTGTCTCTCCTACTGACCACACTGTATCAGTCTCTCTCCTACTGACCACACTGTATCAGTGTCTCTCCTACTGACCACACTGTATCAGTGTCTCTCCTACTGACCACACTGTATCAGTCTCTCTCCTACTGACCACACTGTATCAGTCTCTCTCCTACTGACCACACTGTATCAGTGTCTCTCCTACTGACCACACTGTATCAGTCTCTCTCCTACTGACCACACTGTATCAGTGTCTCTCCTACTGACCACACTGTATCAGTGTCTCTCCTACTGACCACACTGTATCAGTGTCTCTCCTACTGACCACACTGTATCAGTCTCTCTCCTACTGACCCCACTGTATCAGTCTCTCTCCTACTGACCCCACTGTATCAGTCTCTCTCCGACTGACCCCATTGTATCAGTCTCTCTCCTACTGACCACACTGTATCAGTCTCTCTCATTCTCTCTCCGACTGACCCCATTGTATCAGTCTCTCTCCTACTGACCACACTGTATCAGTCTCTCTCCTACTGACCCCATTGTATCAGTCTCTCTCCTACTGACCACACTGTATCAGTGTCTCTCCTACTGACCACACTGTATCAGTGTCTCTCCTACTGACCCCACTGTATCAGTCTCTCTCCTACTGACCACACTGTATCAGTCTCTCTCCTACTGACCCCACTGTATCAGTCTCTCTCCTACTGACCCCACTGTATCAGTCTCTCTCCTACTGACCACACTGTATCAGTCTCTCTCCTACTGACCCCACTGTATCAGTCTCTCTCCTACTGACCACACTGTATCAGTCTCTCTCCTACTGACCCCACTGTATCAGTCTCTCTCCTTCTCTCTCCTACTGACCACACTGTATCAGTCTCTCTCCTACTGACCACACTGTATCAGTGTCTCTCCTACTGACCACACTGTATCAGTGTCTCTCCTACTGACCACACTGTATCAGTCTCTCTCCTACTGACCCCACTGTATCAGTCTCTCTCCTTCTCTCTCCTACTGACCACACTGTATCAGTCTCTCTCCTACTGACCACACTGTATCAGTGTCTCTCCTACTGACCACACTGTATCAGTCTCTCTCCTACTGACCACACTGTATCAGTGTCTCTCCTACTGACCACACTGTATCAGTGTCTCTCCTACTGACCACACTGTATCAGTCTCTCTCCTACTGACCCCACTGTATCAGTCTCTCTCCTTCTCTCTCCTACTGACCACACTGTATCAGTCTCTCTCCCACTGACCACACTGTATCAGTCTCTCTCCTACTGACCACACTGTATCAGTCTCTCTCCTACTGACCACACTGTATCAGTGTCTCTCCTACTGACCACACTGTATCAGTGTCTCTCCTACTGACCACACTGTATCAGTGTCTCTCCTACTGACCACACTGTATCAGTCTCTCTCCTACTGACCACACTGTATCAGTCTCTCTCCTACTGACCACACTGTATCAGTGTCTCTCCTACTGACCACACTGTATCAGTCTCTCTCCTACTGACCCCACTGTATCAGTCTCTCTCCTACTGACCACACTGTATCAGTGTCTCTCCTACTGACCCCACTGTATCAGTCTCTCTCCTACTGACCACACTGTATCAGTCTCTCTCCTACTGACCACACTGTATCAGTCTCTCTCCTACTGACCCCACTGTATCAGTCTCTCGCCTTCCCTCTCCTACTGACCACACAGTATCAGCCTCTCTCCTACTGACCACACTGTATCAGTCTCTCTCCTTCTTTCTCCTACTGACCCCACTGTATCAGTCTCTCTCCTACTGACCCCACTGTATCAGTCTCTCTCCGACTGACCCCATTGTATCAGTCTCTCTCCTACTGACCACACTGTATAAGTCTCTCTCATTCTCTCTCCGACTGACCACACTGTATCAGTGTCTCTCCTACTGACCACACTGTATCAGTGTCTCTCCTACTGACCCCACTGTATCAGTCTCTCTCCTACTGACCACACTGTATCAGTCTCTCTCCTACTGACCACACTGTATCAGTCTCTCTCCTACTGACCCCACTGTATCAGTCTCTCTCCTACTGACCACACTGTATCAGTCTCTCTCCTACTGACCCCACTGTATCAGTCTCTCTCCTACTGACCACACTGTATCAGTCTCTCTCCTACTGACCCCACTGTATCAGTCTCTCTCCTTCTCTCTCCTACTGACCACACTGTATCAGTCTCTCTCCTACTGACCACACTGTATCAGTGTCTCTCCTACTGACCACACTGTATCAGTGTCTCTCCTACTGACCACACTGTATCAGTGTCTCTCCTACTGACCACACTGTATCAGTGTCTCTCCTACTGACCACACTGTATCAGTCTCTCTCCTACTGACCACACTGTATCAGTCTCTCTCCTACTGACCACACTGTATCAGTGTCTCTCCTACTGACCACACTGTATCAGTCTCTCTCCTACTGACCACACTGTATCAGTGTCTCTCCTACTGACCACACTGTATCAGTGTCTCTCCTACTGACCACACTGTATCAGTGTCTCTCCTACTGACCACACTGTATCAGTCTCTCTCCTACTGACCCCACTGTATCAGTCTCTCTCCTACTGACCCCACTGTATCAGTCTCTCTCCGACTGACCCCATTGTATCAGTCTCTCTCCTACTGACCACACTGTATCAGTCTCTCTCATTCTCTCTCCGACTGACCCCATTGTATCAGTCTCTCTCCTACTGACCACACTGTATCAGTCTCTCTCCTACTGACCCCATTGTATCAGTCTCTCTCCTACTGACCACACTGTATCAGTGTCTCTCCTACTGACCACACTGTATCAGTGTCTCTCCTACTGACCCCACTGTATCAGTCTCTCTCCTACTGACCACACTGTATCAGTCTCTCTCCTACTGACCCCACTGTATCAGTCTCTCTCCTACTGACCCCACTGTATCAGTCTCTCTCCTACTGACCACACTGTATCAGTCTCTCTCCTACTGACCCCACTGTATCAGTCTCTCTCCTACTGACCACACTGTATCAGTCTCTCTCCTACTGACCCCACTGTATCAGTCTCTCTCCTTCTCTCTCCTACTGACCACACTGTATCAGTCTCTCTCCTACTGACCACACTGTATCAGTGTCTCTCCTACTGACCACACTGTATCAGTGTCTCTCCTACTGACCACACTGTATCAGTCTCTCTCCTACTGACCCCACTGTATCAGTCTCTCTCCTTCTCTCTCCTACTGACCACACTGTATCAGTGTCTCTCCTACTGACCACACTGTATCAGTCTCTCTCCTACTGACCACACTGTATCAGTGTCTCTCCTACTGACCACACTGTATCAGTGTCTCTCCTACTGACCACACTGTATCAGTCTCTCTCCTACTGACCCCACTGTATCAGTCTCTCTCCTTCTCTCTCCTACTGACCACACTGTATCAGTCTCTCTCCCACTGACCACACTGTATCAGTCTCTCTCCTACTGACCACACTGTATCAGTCTCTCTCCTACTGACCACACTGTATCAGTGTCTCTCCTACTGACCACACTGTATCAGTGTCTCTCCTACTGACCACACTGTATCAGTGTCTCTCCTACTGACCACACTGTATCAGTCTCTCTCCTACTGACCACACTGTATCAGTCTCTCTCCTACTGACCACACTGTATCAGTGTCTCTCCTACTGACCACACTGTATCAGTCTCTCTCCTACTGACCCCACTGTATCAGTCTCTCTCCTACTGACCACACTGTATCAGTGTCTCTCCTACTGACCCCACTGTATCAGTCTCTCTCCTACTGACCACACTGTATCAGTCTCTCTCCTACTGACCACACTGTATCAGTCTCTCTCCTACTGACCCCACTGTATCAGTCTCTCGCCTTCCCTCTCCTACTGACCACACAGTATCAGCCTCTCTCCTACTGACCACACTGTATCAGTCTCTCTCCTTCTTTCTCCTACTGACCCCACTGTATCAGTCTCTCTCCTACTGACCCCACTGTATCAGTCTCTCTCCGACTGACCCCATTGTATCAGTCTCTCTCCTACTGACCACACTGTATAAGTCTCTCTCATTCTCTCTCCGACTGACCACACTGTATCAGTGTCTCTCCTACTGACCACACTGTATCAGTGTCTCTCCTACTGACCCCACTGTATCAGTCTCTCTCCTACTGACCACACTGTATCAGTCTCTCTCCTACTGACCACACTGTATCAGTCTCTCTCCTACTGACCCCACTGTATCAGTCTCTCTCCTACTGACCACACTGTATCAGTCTCTCTCCTACTGACCCCACTGTATCAGTCTCTCTCCTACTGACCACACTGTATCAGTCTCTCTCCTACTGACCCCACTGTATCAGTCTCTCTCCTTCTCTCTCCTACTGACCACACTGTATCAGTCTCTCTCCTACTGACCACACTGTATCAGTGTCTCTCCTACTGACCACACTGTATCAGTCTCTCTCCTACTGACCACACTGTATCAGTGTCTCTCCTACTGACCACACTGTATCAGTGTCTCTCCTACTGACCACACTGTATCAGTCTCTCTCCTACTGACCACACTGTATCAGTCTCTCTCCTACTGACCACACTGTATCAGTGTCTCTCCTACTGACCACACTGTATCAGTCTCTCTCCTACTGACCACACTGTATCAGTGTCTCTCCTACTGACCACACTGTATCAGTGTCTCTCCTACTGACCACACTGTATCAGTGTCTCTCCTACTGACCACACTGTATCAGTCTCTCTCCTACTGACCCCACTGTATCAGTCTCTCTCCTACTGACCCCACTGTATCAGTCTCTCTCCGACTGACCCCATTGTATCAGTCTCTCTCCTACTGACCACACTGTATCAGTCTCTCTCATTCTCTCTCCGACTGACCCCATTGTATCAGTCTCTCTCCTACTGACCACACTGTATCAGTCTCTCTCCTACTGACCCCATTGTATCAGTCTCTCTCCTACTGACCACACTGTATCAGTGTCTCTCCTACTGACCACACTGTATCAGTGTCTCTCCTACTGACCCCACTGTATCAGTCTCTCTCCTACTGACCACACTGTATCAGTCTCTCTCCTACTGACCCCACTGTATCAGTCTCTCTCCTACTGACCCCACTGTATCAGTCTCTCTCCTACTGACCACACTGTATCAGTCTCTCTCCTACTGACCCCACTGTATCAGTCTCTCTCCTACTGACCACACTGTATCAGTCTCTCTCCTACTGACCCCACTGTATCAGTCTCTCTCCTTCTCTCTCCTACTGACCACACTGTATCAGTCTCTCTCCTACTGACCACACTGTATCAGTGTCTCTCCTACTGACCACACTGTATCAGTGTCTCTCCTACTGACCACACTGTATCAGTCTCTCTCCTACTGACCCCACTGTATCAGTCTCTCTCCTTCTCTCTCCTACTGACCACACTGTATCAGTCTCTCTCCTACTGACCACACTGTATCAGTGTCTCTCCTACTGACCACACTGTATCAGTCTCTCTCCTACTGACCACACTGTATCAGTGTCTCTCCTACTGACCACACTGTATCAGTGTCTCTCCTACTGACCACACTGTATCAGTCTCTCTCCTACTGACCCCACTGTATCAGTCTCTCTCCTTCTCTCTCCTACTGACCACACTGTATCAGTCTCTCTCCCACTGACCACACTGTATCAGTCTCTCTCCTACTGACCACACTGTATCAGTCTCTCTCCTACTGACCACACTGTATCAGTGTCTCTCCTACTGACCACACTGTATCAGTGTCTCTCCTACTGACCACACTGTATCAGTGTCTCTCCTACTGACCACACTGTATCAGTCTCTCTCCTACTGACCACACTGTATCAGTCTCTCTCCTACTGACCACACTGTATCAGTGTCTCTCCTACTGACCACACTGTATCAGTCTCTCTCCTACTGACCCCACTGTATCAGTCTCTCTCCTACTGACCACACTGTATCAGTGTCTCTCCTACTGACCCCACTGTATCAGTCTCTCTCCTACTGACCACACTGTATCAGTCTCTCTCCTACTGACCACACTGTATCAGTCTCTCTCCTACTGACCCCACTGTATCAGTCTCTCGCCTTCCCTCTCCTACTGACCACACAGTATCAGCCTCTCTCCTACTGACCACACTGTATCAGTCTCTCTCCTTCTTTCTCCTACTGACCCCACTGTATCAGTCTCTCTCCTACTGACCCCACTGTATCAGTCTCTCTCCGACTGACCCCATTGTATCAGTCTCTCTCCTACTGACCCCACTGTATCAGTCTCTCTCCTACTGACCACACTGTATCAGTCTCTCTCCTACTGACCCCACTGTATCAGTCTCTCTCCTTCTCTCTCCTACTGACCACACTGTATCAGTCTCTCTCCTACTGACCACACTGTATCAGTGTCTCTCCTACTGACCACACTGTATCAGTCTCTCTCCTACTGACCACACTGTATCAGTGTCTCTCCTACTGACCACACTGTATCAGTGTCTCTCCTACTGACCACACTGTATCAGTCTCTCTCCTACTGACCCCACTGTATCAGTCTCTCTCCTACTGACCACACTGTATCAGTCTCTCTCCTACTGACCACACTGTATCAGTCTCTCTCCTACTGACCACACTGTATCAGTCTCTCTCCTACTGACCACACTGTATCAGTGTCTCTCCTACTGACCACACTGTATCAGTCTCTCTCCTACTGACCACACTGTATCAGTGTCTCTCCTACTGACCACACTGTATCAGTGTCTCTCCTACTGACCACACTGTATCAGTGTCTCTCCTACTGACCACACTGTATCAGTCTCTCTCCTACTGACCACACTGTATCAGTGTCTCTCCTACTGACCACACTGTATCAGTCTCTCTCCTACTGACCCCACTGTATCAGTCTCTCTCCTACTGACCACACTGTATCAGTGTCTCTCCTACTGACCCCACTGTATCAGTCTCTCTCCTACTGACCACACTGTATCAGTCTCTCTCCTACTGACCACACTGTATCAGTCTCTCTCCTACTGACCCCACTGTATCAGTCTCTCTCCTTCTCTCTCCTACTGACCACACTGTATCAGTCTCTCTCCTACTGACCCCACTGTATCAGTCTCTCTCCTACTGACCACACTGTATCAGTCTCTCTCCTACTGACCACACTGTATCAGTCTCTCTCCTTCTCTCTCCTACTGACCACACTGTATCAGTCTCTCTCCTACTGATCACACTGTATCAGTCTCTCTCCTTCCCTCTCCTACTGAACACTCTATCAGTCTCTCTCCTACTGACCACACAGTATCAGTCTCTCTCCTACTGACCCCACTGTATCAGTCTCTCGCCTTCCCTCTCCTACTGACCACACAGTATCAGCCTCTCTCCTACTGACCACACTGTATCAGTCTCTCTCCTTCTCTCTCCTACTGACCACACTGTATCAGTCTCTCTCCTACTGACCACACTGTATCAGTCTCTCTCCTACTGATCACACTGTATCAGTCTCTCTCCTTCCCTCTCCTACTGACCACACTGTATCAGTCTCTCTCCTACTGACCACACAGTATCAGTCTCTCTCCTACTGACCACACTGTATCAGTCTCTCTCCTACTGACCACACAGTATCAGTCTCTCTCCTACTGACCACACAGTATAAGCCTCTCTCCTACTAACCACACTGTATCAGTCTCTCTCCTACTGACCCCACTGTATCAGTGTCTCTCCTACTGACCACACTGTATCAGTGTCTCTCCTACTGACCACACTGTATCAGTCTCTCTCCTTCTCTCTCCTACTGACCACACTGTATCAATCTCTCTCCTACTGACCACACTGTATCAGTCTCTCTTCTACTGACCACACTGTATCAGTCTCTCTCCTACTGACCCCACTGTATCAGTCTCTCTCCTTCTGACCACACTGTATCAGTCTCTCTCCTACTGACCACACTGTATCAGTCTCTCTCCTACTGACCACACTGTATCAGTCTCTCTCCTACTGACCCCACTGTATCAGTCTCTCTCCGACTGACCCCATTGTATCAGTCTCTCTCCTACTGACCACACTGTATCAGTCTCTCTCATTCTCTCTCCGACTGACCCCATTGTATCAGTCTCTCTCCTACTGACCACACTGTATCAGTCTCTCTCCTACTGACCCCATTGTATCAGTCTCTCTCCTACTGACCACACTGTATCAGTGTCTCTCCTACTGACCACACTGTGTCAGTGTCTCTCCTACTGACCCCACTGTATCAGTCTCTCTCCTACTGACCACACTGTATCAGTCTCTCTCCTACTGACCCCACTGTATCAGTCTCTCTCCTACTGACCCCACTGTATCAGTCTCTCTCCTACTGACCACACTGTATCAGTCTCTCTCCTACTGACCCCACTGTATCAGTCTCTCTCCTACTGACCACACTGTATCAGTCTCTCTCCTACTGACCCCACTGTATCAGTCTCTCTCCTTCTCTCTCCTACTGACCACACTGTATCAGTCTCTCTCCTACTGACCACACTGTATCAGTGTCTCTCCTACTGACCACACTGTATCAGTGTCTCTCCTACTGACCACACTGTATCAGTCTCTCTCCTACTGACCCCACTGTATCAGTCTCTCTCCTTCTCTCTCCTACTGACCACACTGTATCAGTCTCTCTCCTACTGACCACACTGTATCAGTGTCTCTCCTACTGACCACACTGTATCAGTCTCTCTCCTACTGACCACACTGTATCAGTGTCTCTCCTACTGACCACACTGTATCAGTGTCTCTCCTACTGACCACACTGTATCAGTCTCTCTCCTACTGACCCCACTGTAATAGTCTCTCTCCTTCTCTCTCCTACTGACCACAATGTATCAGTCTCTCTCCTACTGACCACACTGTATCAGTCTCTCTCCTACTGACCACACTGTATCAGTGTCTCTCCTACTGACCACACTGTATCAGTGTCTCTCCTACTGACCACACTGTATCAGTCTCTCTCCTACTGACCACACTGTATCAGTGTCTCTCCTACTGACCACACTGTATCAGTCTCTCTCCTACTGACCCCACTGTATCAGTCTCTCTCCTACTGACCACACTGTATCAGTGTCTCTCCTACTGACCCCACTGTATCAGTCTCTCTCCTACTGACCACACTGTATCAGTCTCTCTCCTACTGACCACACTGTATCAGTCTCTCTCCTACTGACCCCACTGTATCAGTCTCTCTCCTTCTCTCTCCTACTGACCATACTGTATCAGTCTCTCTCCTACTGACCACACTGTATCAGTCTCTCTCCTACTGACCCCACTGTATCAGTCTCTCTCCTTCTCTCTCCTACTGACCACACTGTATCAGTCTCTCTCCTACTGACCACACTGTATCAGTCTCTCTCCTACTGACCCCACTGTATCAGTCTCTCGCCTTCCCTCTCCTACTGACCACACAGTATCAGCCTCTCTCCTACTGACCACACTGTATCAGTCTCTCTCCTTCTTTCTCCTACTGACCCCACTGTATCAGTCTCTCTCCTACTGACCCCACTGTATCAGTCTCTCTCCGACTGACCCCATTGTATCAGTCTCTCTCCTACTGACCACACTGTATAAGTCTCTCTCATTCTCTCTCCGACTGACCACACTGTATCAGTGTCTCTCCTACTGACCACACTGTATCAGTGTCTCTCCTACTGACCCCACTGTATCAGTCTCTCTCCTACTGACCACACTGTATCAGTCTCTCTCCTACTGACCACACTGTATCAGTCTCTCTCCTACTGACCCCACTGTATCAGTCTCTCTCCTACTGACCACACTGTATCAGTCTCTCTCCTACTGACCCCACTGTATCAGTCTCTCTCCTACTGACCACACTGTATCAGTCTCTCTCCTACTGACCCCACTGTATCAGTCTCTCTCCTTCTCTCTCCTACTGACCACACTGTATCAGTCTCTCTCCTACTGACCACACTGTATCAGTGTCTCTCCTACTGACCACACTGTATCAGTCTCTCTCCTACTGACCACACTGTATCAGTGTCTCTCCTACTGACCACACTGTATCAGTGTCTCTCCTACTGACCACACTGTATCAGTCTCTCTCCTACTGACCCCACTGTATCAGTCTCTCTCCTACTGACCACACTGTATCAGTCTCTCTCCTACTGACCACACTGTATCAGTCTCTCTCCTACTGACCACACTGTATCAGTCTCTCTCCTACTGACCACACTGTATCAGTGTCTCTCCTACTGACCACACTGTATCAGTCTCTCTCCTACTGACCACACTGTATCAGTGTCTCTCCTACTGACCACACTGTATCAGTGTCTCTCCTACTGACCACACTGTATCAGTGTCTCTCCTACTGACCACACTGTATCAGTCTCTCTCCTACTGACCACACTGTATCAGTGTCTCTCCTACTGACCACACTGTATCAGTCTCTCTCCTACTGACCACACTGTATCAGTGTCTCTCCTACTGACCACACTGTATCAGTCTCTCTCCTACTGACCACACTGTATCAGTCTCTCTCCTACTGACCACACTGTATCAGTCTCTCTCCTACTGACCACACTGTATCAGTCTCTCTCCTACTGACCCCACTGTATCAGTCTCTCTCCTTCTCTCTCCTACTGACCACACTGTATCAGTCTCTCTCCTACTGACCCCACTGTATCAGTCTCTCTCCTACTGACCACACTGTATCAGTCTCTCTCCTACTGACCACACTGTATCAGTCTCTCTCCTTCTCTCTCCTACTGACCACACTGTATCAGTCTCTCTCCTACTGATCACACTGTATCAGTCTCTCTCCTTCCCTCTCCTACTGAACACTCTATCAGTCTCTCTCCTACTGACCACACAGTATCAGTCTCTCTCCTACTGACCCCACTGTATCAGTCTCTCGCCTTCCCTCTCCTACTGACCACACAGTATCAGCCTCTCTCCTACTGACCACACTGTATAGGTCTCTCTCCTTCTCTCTCCTACTGACCACACTGTATCAGTCTCTCTCCTACTGACCACACTGTATCAGTCTCTCTCCTACTGATCACACTGTATCAGTCTCTCTCCTTCCCTCTCCTACTGACCACACTGTATCAGTCTCTCTCCTACTGACCACACAGTATCAGTCTCTCTCCTACTGACCACACTGTATCAGTCTCTCTCCTACTGACCACACAGTATCAGTCTCTCTCCTACTGACCACACAGTATAAGCCTCTCTCCTACTAACCACACTGTATCAGTCTCTCTCCTACTGACCCCACTGTATCAGTGTCTCTCCTACTGACCACACTGTATCAGTGTCTCTCCTACTGACCACACTGTATCAGTCTCTCTCCTTCTCTCTCCTACTGACCACACTGTATCAATCTCTCTCCTACTGACCACACTGTATCAGTCTCTCTTCTACTGACCACACTGTATCAGTCTCTCTCCTACTGACCCCACTGTATCAGTCTCTCTCCTTCTGACCACACTGTATCAGTCTCTCTCCTACTGACCACACTGTATCAGTCTCTCTCCTACTGACCACACTGTATCAGTCTCTCTCCTACTGACCCCACTGTATCAGTCTCTCTCCGACTGACCCCATTGTATCAGTCTCTCTCCTACTGACCACACTGTATCAGTCTCTCTCATTCTCTCTCCGACTGACCCCATTGTATCAGTCTCTCTCCTACTGACCACACTGTATCAGTCTCTCTCCTACTGACCCCATTGTATCAGTCTCTCTCCTACTGACCACACTGTATCAGTGTCTCTCCTACTGACCACACTGTGTCAGTGTCTCTCCTACTGACCCCACTGTATCAGTCTCTCTCCTACTGACCACACTGTATCAGTCTCTCTCCTACTGACCCCACTGTATCAGTCTCTCTCCTACTGA
Organism: Salmo salar; assembly: GCF_965601325.2. Taxonomy (NCBI): domain Eukaryota; kingdom Metazoa; phylum Chordata; class Actinopteri; order Salmoniformes; family Salmonidae; genus Salmo; species Salmo salar. The sequence goes on from NC_138302.1 coordinate 10,826,818, forward strand.
CCCCACTGTATCAGTCTCTCTCCTACTGACCACACTGTATCAGTCTCTCTCCTACTGACCCCACTGTATCAGTCTCTCTCCTACTGACCACACTGTATCAGTCTCTCTCCTACTGACCCCACTGTATCAGTCTCTCTCCTTCTCTCTCGTACTGACCACACTGTATCAGTCTCTCTCCTACTGACCACACTGTATCAGTGTCTCTCCTACTGACCACACTGTATCAGTGTCTCTCCTACTGACCACACTGTATCAGTCTCTCTCCTACTGACCCCACTGTATCAGTCTCTCTCCTTCTCTCTCCTACTGACCACACTGTATCAGTCTCTCTCCTACTGACCACACTGTATCAGTGTCTCTCCTACTGACCACACTGTATCAGTCTCTCTCCTACTGACCACACTGTATCAGTGTCTCTCCTACTGACCACACTGTATCAGTGTCTCTCCTACTGACCACACTGTATCAGTCTCTCTCCTACTGACCCCACTGTAATAGTCTCTCTCCTTCTCTCTCCTACTGACCACAATGTATCAGTCTCTCTCCTACTGACCACACTGTATCAGTCTCTCTCCTACTGACCACACTGTATCAGTGTCTCTCCTACTGACCACACTGTATCAGTGTCTCTCCTACTGACCACACTGTATCAGTCTCTCTCCTACTGACCACACTGTATCAGTGTCTCTCCTACTGACCACACTGTATCAGTCTCTCTCCTACTGACCCCACTGTATCAGTCTCTCTCCTACTGACCACACTGTATCAGTGTCTCTCCTACTGACCCCACTGTATCAGTCTCTCTCCTACTGACCACACTGTATCAGTCTCTCTCCTACTGACCACACTGTATCAGTCTCTCTCCTACTGACCCCACTGTATCAGTCTCTCTCCTTCTCTCTCCTACTGACCATACTGTATCAGTCTCTCTCCTACTGACCACACTGTATCAGTCTCTCTCCTACTGACCCCACTGTATCAGTCTCTCTCCTTCTCTCTCCTACTGACCACACTGTATCAGTCTCTCTCCTACTGACCACACTGTATCAGTCTCTCTCCTACTGACCCTACTGTATCAGTCTCTCTCCTACTGACCACACTGTATCAGTCTCTCTCCTACTGACCCCACTGTATCAGTCTCTCTCCTTCTCTCTCCTACTGACCACACTGTATCAGTCTCTCTCCTACTGACCACACTGTATCAGTCTCTCTCCTACTGACCACACTGTATCAGTCTCTCTCCTACTGACCACACTGTATCAGTCTCTCTCCTACTGACCACACTGTATCAGTGTCTCTCCTACTGACCCCACTGTATCAGTCTCTCTCCTACTGACCACACTGTATCAGTCTCTCTCCTACTGACCACACTGTATCAGTCTCTCTCCTACTGACCCCACTGTATCAGTCTCTCTCCTTCTCTCTCCTACTGACCATACTGTATCAGTCTCTCTCCTACTGACCACACTGTATCAGTCTCTCTCCTACTGACCCCACTGTATCAGTCTCTCTCCTTCTCTCTCCTACTGACCACACTGTATCAGTCTCTCTCCTACTGACCACACTGTATCAGTCTCTCTCCTACTGACCCCACTGTATCAGTCTCTCTCCTACTGACCACACTGTATCAGTCTCTCTCCTACTGACCCCACTGTATCAGTCTCTCTCCTTCTCTCTCCTACTGACCACACTGTATCAGTCTCTCTCCTACTGACCACACTGTATCAGTCTCTCTCCTACTGACCACACTGTATCAGTCTCTCTCCTACTGACCACACTGTATCAGTGTCTCTCCTACTGACCACACTGTATCAGTGTCTCTCCTACTGACCACACTGTATCAGTCTCTCTCCTACTGACCACACTGTATCAGTGTCTCTCCTACTGACCACACTGTATCAGTCTCTCTCCTACTGACCCCACTGTATCAGTCTCTCTCCTACTGACCACACTGTATCAGTGTCTCTCCTACTGACCCCACTGTATCAGTCTCTCTCCTACTGACCACACTGTATCAGTCTCTCTCCTACTGACCACACTGTATCAGTCTCTCTCCTACTGACCCCACTGTATCAGTCTCTCTCCTACTGACCACACTGTATCAGTCTCTCTCCTACTGACCCCACTGTATCAGTCTCTCTCCTACTGACCACACTGTATCAGTCTCTCTCCTACTGACCCCACTGTATCAGTCTCTCTCCTTCTCTCTCCTACTGACCACACTGTATCAGTCTCTCTCCTACTGACCACACTGTATCAGTCTCTCTCCTACTGACCACACTGTATCAATCTCTCTCCTTCTCTCTCCTACTGACCACACTGTATCAGTCTCTCTCCTACTGATCACACTGTATCAGTCTCTCTCCTACTGACCCCACTGTATCAGTCTCTCTCCATCTGACCACACTGCATCAGTCTCTCTCCTACTGACCCCACTGTATCAGTGTCTCTCCTACTGACCCCACTGTATCAGTCTCTCTCCTACTGACCCCACTGTATCAGTCTCTCTCCTACTGACCACACTGTATCAGTCTCTCTCCTACTGACCACACTGTATCAGTCTCTCTCCTACTGACCACACTGTATCAGTCTCTCTCCTACTGACCACACTGTATCAGTCTCTCTCCTACTGACCACACTGTATCAGTCTCTCTCCTACTGACCACACTGTATCTGCACATGCTCCACTGTCTCTGTTTCCTGGCAGTAATCACATCTTCCTGTTGGATGCTTTCCTATCACATGTAAAGAGGTAAGAGAGAGATGAGAAAACTAATGAAGATGTCCTAATAGAGGACATGGATACACTTTATCGCTGAATAAAAGGTAACATTACTCAGTAGGATGATTGTTGAGTTAATACACGTACACATGAATGAAATGACCTGTTTTACCCACGTTGGGTAATAGCCCATGTCATGATGATACCGCTCAGAAAGGAGTGTTCAGTTTGCTGGTGATTTCACTAGTTTGTTTAGAATGTTTATGTTTATGATTGAGCAATTTGCCAAAACCAGCAGATGAATGCAATAGTATTATTGAAATATCAATATATAAATCCATGTTTCTATCTACTTGAAACCACTTTAGCTTCCAGAGGATTAATTTATACAGCTAAACATACAAAAATAAACATCACATTCAAGACCAGAAAATGTTCTGAGCTCAAATTCATGGCTGTATCCAAACCAGACTCACAATTGGGGCCAAGTGGAGAAAAAAAATCATTATTTTAAAAAGCACATGTTTATTTTAAAACGTTCTCAAACCTTCAGATCAAAATGAAACAATAGGGGGCGCTGTCTCTCCGGTGTGCTTCTGGTTTTTCACAAGAGCTCTTTTCTCCGAGAAACATTTTCTTCAGTCAGGACATTGGTAGGGCTTTGCTCGAGGGCTCTGGTCTTGACTCAATCTCTATGAAAAAGCAGTGTCTTGCTGTGTGCTCCTGTCCCGTGTGTGTCGCGTTGGTGTTTCTTAATGGCTTTCTTTTCAGTGAAACCCTTCCCACAGTCGGGGCACTGGTACGGTTTCTCTCCGGTGTGGGTTAGTATGTGCGTTTTCAGCGTGTTCGACTGAGAGAAACTCTTGTCACAGTAAGTGCAGTGGTGCGGTTTCTGACCTGAGTGTATTAGCCGGTGCCGTATTAAACAGGCAACTTGAGAGAACTTCATGTCGCAGACAGAGCATTGGAATGGTTTCTCTCCTGTGTGCACCGTCTGGTGACGCCTCATGTTAGTCTTATCAGCGAAGCACCTGCCACACTGGGAGCATTGGTAAGGTTTCTCTCATGTGTGCTTTCTCTCGTGGATTACCAATCTATGCTTTGAATTGAATTCCTGGCCGCAAGTAAGGCAGAGGTACGAATTGTTCTCTCTTACTTGCTCATTTGTTTTCTGATGCTTGCTTCTCTGATGAATCGACAAGGCATGAAGCACCCTGAAACTCTTCCCGCAATCGGAGCAAAGGTGCTGTTTCTCCTCGTGGGTCACCACATGTTTCTTCAGCGCTCCAGACTCCACAAAGCCTTTCCCACAGACAGAACAGACGTGCGGCTTTGCTACTTGCTCTCTGTGCTGCGTTTTCTGATGTCTTCTCAAGGCGGAGTGGAAGCCGAAGCTCTTGCCGCAGTTGGCGCAGAGGTGAGGTTTCTCTCCAGTGTGGCTCCGCAGGTGAGTCTCTAACCCTGCCTTAGAAGCCAGCCTCTTCCCACAGTGAGGGCATGGCTCAGAGACCTGTGTCTTTCCTACCTTTTCTCCTTTATGTCTTCTAACATGTGTTCTAAGGTTCGAAGAGTCGTTAAATCGCTTCCCACAGAGAGGACACACAAAGGGTTTCTCACCGGAGTGCATACAAAGATGCCTTTGATAACTATTTGAATGAGAGAAGCGCTTGTGGCATTGGGAGCAGCAGAAAGGTTTTTCACCAGTATGCGTCCTCTGGTGGCTTGACAGCCTTTCCTTTGTTGGGAAATGGCGCTTACATTCAGGTCATTGGAATTGGTTTCCATCTAGACGATGTGATTTGGAATGATTTGTTAAGCTAAGGAAGGACGTGAACGTTTTTCCACAATTGGAGCAGAGGTGAGGTTTCTCTCCTGAATGGATAGATTGGTGTTTTTTTAAGTATCCAGAATCTCTGAAGCCTTTCCCACAGACAGTGCGAAGCCCCACGTGTGCTCTGTCTCCTGCGTGGAGTACCTGATGTCTTTTCAGAGACGAACGAAAACAGAAACTCTTCCCACAGTCGGAGCAGAGGTGGGGTTTCTCTCCAGTGTGGGTTCTTTGATGGGACCTCAAGGCTCCTGGTTGATTAAAGACTTTCCCACAGACTGAACATTCGTGCCGTTTCACTCCTCCGTGCTCTGAATGACTAAGTTTCTGATGTTTGGTCAAGGAGGGACTGAAAGCAAAGCTCTTCCCGCAGTCGGGGCAGACATGAGGTTTCTCTCCAGTGTGGGTCTTCAGGTGAATCTTTAGTCTTGTTTTGGTTGACAACTTCTTACCACAGTAAGCACATGGATGAAGGACTTGTTTCTTCACGGCCCCATCATGTTCTGAGGAACCAACATTGTTTTCGGCGGGTTCCTCTTCAAAATGTTCTCCTGAGTGAGTTCTAAAGATGTGTTTCTTTAAGTTTCCTGGATCATTGAAACTCTTCCCACAACGAGGGCAAATGTACGGTTTCTCTCCAGTGTGAGTTAGCAGATGTCTCTTAAGACTGGAATGTGTACTGAATGTCTTTCCGCATTCAGAGCATGTGGTTTCAGAAACATGACATTTCTCTCCAGTATGAGTTAGCAGATGCCTGGTAAGGCTGGAAAATGTACTGAATAATTCACCACATTCAGCGCATATATTTTTCTGTTTCTCTCCAGTGTGAGTTAGCAGATGTCGCTCCAGAATGTCTTTTGTGGCAAGACTCTTCCTGCCTTGAGCATAGGAGTGGGTTTTCTTGCGGGTTTTCTGCCCTGGTGGTTTCCTGCAGTCCATCAGCTGCACAGACACCATCTTCAGACCCCAAATTAAGGCGCTACCGGGAGAGACACGACACAGGGTCTTTGGGAGAGTGGAGGGGGGCGGGAGAGACGTGTCCTGTAAATCACAAAAATATAGACAGAATTAATCAGGGTGGGAAATGCTCTTCTACCTGTCAATTAATTTTGAAGTCTTTAAATTCCCCTCATCCACGATTACGTAACCTCCTTCTCAAAAAGGAGCAAGGTCAAGAGAAGGAACCTCAGATATTCTCCTCCAATGTCTTTTATAGAAGGAAGTTTAGGAATCAATGAAGGACTGTTGAGAAACACTTCGACTGGGACAATAAATACTCCCTTTCCGACTGGGACAATAAATACTCCCTTTCCTACTGGGACAATAAATACTCCCTTTCCGACTGGGACAATAAATACTCCCTTTCCGACTGGGACAATAAATACTCCCTTTCCGACTGGGACAATAAATACTCCCTTTCCGACTGGGACAATAAATACTCCCTTTCCAACTGGGACAATAAATACTCCCTTTCCGACTGGGACAATAAATACTCCCTTTGCGACTGGGACAATAAATAATTAACACTCCCTTTCCGACTGGGACAATAAATAAATTAACACTCCCTTTCCGACTGGGACAATAAATAATTAACACTCCCTTTCTGACTGGGACAATAAATAAATTAACACTCCCTTTCCGACTGGGACAATAAATAATTAACACTCCCTTTCTGACTGGGACAATAAATAAATTAACACTCCCTTTCCGACTGGGACAATAAATAAATTAACACTCCCTTTCCGACTGGGACAAAAAAATAAACACTCCCTTTCCGGCTGGGAAAATAAATACTCCCTTTCCAACTGGGAAAATAAACACTCCCTTTCCGACTGGGAAAATAAACACTCCCTTTCCGACTGGGACAATAAATAAATTAACACTCCCTTTCCGACTGGGACAATAAATAAATTAACACTCCCTTTCCGACTGGGACAAAAAAAATAAACACTCCCTTTCCGACTGGGACAAAAAAAATAAACACTCCCTTTCCGACTGGGACAAAAAAAATAAACACTCCCTTTCCGGCTGGGAAAATAAATACTCCCTTTCCAACTGGGAAAATAAACACTCCCTTTCCAACTGGGAAAATAAACACTCCCTTTCCAACTGGGAAAATAAATACTCCCTTTCCAACTGGGAAAATAAACACTCCCTTTCCAACTGGGAAAATAAACACTCCCTTTCCAACTGGGAAAATAAATACTCACGCCTCTCACTCTTTGCTCTAGTGTGTGCCTTTCTGGAGATAACTCCGCCTCCAGTCTGTTGCTAGGTAACCAATCTGTGTCCTCCATGTCGCAGTCTGCAGCGTCTTTGGATTGTCTGGGACTCATGGACTCCGCCTCCAACCCGTTGCTAGGTAACCCAGCCCTTCCCTCTCCGCTCCACTCTTCATCACAGTCTACAGCATCCTCAGCCTGGAGGGGACTCGACGGTGCACCACTAGCATCCTCCTGTATCCTTCTGATGTCCTCTTTCAGTTGGACTAACCAAGTTATTCCCTGCTCCTCTGATTTCATTGAATCAGTATTGTCCCACATTTCCTCCATGATTTTACGCCGCAACGACCGGTGATCCATTGCTTTAACTTCAGATCCATCATGTCCATGATGTTCACAAAGGGAGCGTAAATTGTCCTCAGTCAAATTCCATAAACGCTTTTCAATTTCATCCATCAACACTCCCTCCTCTCGATTCATTTTGTCCCAGCAGAGTTTGAATGTTTCTTGGTAAAAGTAGCAATAACAACTGGTTATTGAATGGAGCTGCAACAAGTGTGAGGTGTCTCTCTCCTGTGTCAAATCAAATGTTGTTTTTCACATGCGCCAAATACAACATGTGTAAACCTTACAGTGAAATGCTTACTTACAAGCCCTTAACCAACAATGCAGTTCAAAGAAAAATACGTGTTAAGAAACAAATTGAGAACTCATATCTGGAGTTGTCATAACACCAGATCTTCTTCCTGTCACCAGAGCAGTGGAATCTCCTTGTGAGGTCACCTGTGGAATCTCTTTGTGAGGTCACCTGTGGAATCTCCTTGTGAGGTCACCTGTGGAATCTCCTTGTGAGGTCACCTGTGGACGTAGGAGAACATGGTGTGAGAAAAAAACCCAGTTTTTACCATCTAATCTAGATGTGTAGCGGCATTCTATTTTTGCAGAGTCTGTCAAATCAAATCAAACCATTTTCTACATTAGATTGTCAACCTTACATTTTTTACTTAAAGCACCGATCAGCAGTTAAAACAATAACAAAGCGTCATCCCTGACCCTGTTTTGATAAAAAGCGGAGGGATGGGGCAGGAGAAATCTAACCACTCTCAAATTCATTGACTGACCATCCATGAAATCTAAATTACAGTTTTAACTATATTTTGAGACTATATAGTGTTAGTTTGTAAACAAAATAAATGTAAACAATCACTTGACCTCAACCCAATGGAGATGATTTGGGATGAGTTGGACCGCAGAGTGAAGGAAAAGCATCCAACAAGTGCTCAGCATATGTGGGAACTTCTAAGACTGTTGGAAAAGCATTCCTCATGAAGCTGGTTGAGAGAATGTTAAGTGGCTACTTTGAAGAATATAAAATATAAAATATATTTTGATTTGTTTAACACTTTTTTTGTTTCCTACATGATACCATATGTGTTATTTCCTAGTTTTGATGTCTTCACTATTATTCTACAATGTAGTAAATAGTCAAAATAAAGGAAAACCCTGGAATGAGTAGGTGTTTCCAAACTCTTGACTGGTACTGTATGTCGTGAATCGCCCATCAGTTTAAAGGAAAGTAGTGGGCATGTCAAAAGGGGTGGGTGTGCCGAAAGGAAAGTAGTGGGCGTGTCGAAAGGGGTGGGTGTGTCGAAAGGAAAGTAGTGGGCGTGTCAAAAGGGGTGGGTGTGTCGAAAGGAAAGTAGTGGGTGTGTCAAAAGGAAAGTAGTGGGTGTGTCAAAAGGAAAGTAGTGGGTGTGTCGAAGGGGGTGGGTGTGTCAAAAGCACTCTGCTATAAGTTGTGTTTTTCCCCCTTCCATTTCTTAAAACGCAACAACCGTACATTGAGCTACCATACCGCGAGAGTTTGGACTTCTGTTCTGAAGCCAGAGGATGAGTCAGACGTATTTCACTGTTAGTTTTACACAAATAATTATACATTTTCAGTCAGAAAACAAATGATTGTTTATTTTTGATTCAAATGATCTATGATGGGTGTACTGTTGCTTCAAGAGTTGTATGCGTGTGCTTACTGTGACTGGCTACTAGGTAGCTACTTCCCAGGCCGGTGCTGGACAGTAGTGCTTGTCAAGCGGTAGCGAAGGGCACTGTGTCCCGGTGTTGCCGTTCATTCCCTCCCCATTGAGTAGCAGACTGCATGTAGGCTATGTATCAAGGTGGCATCTAGTTGGTTATCAGTATTAGTTATTTCTTGTGTAGGCTGCTATTCTACTTGAGATAAAATCTTGTGAGAGAAAAACATGGCCACTTTAGCTGCCGCCAGCGCCACGACTGTGATACCCAGTAGGAAGCACTTCAAGTCAGCAGGCAGGCCGATACAACACTGGTCGCCGGCTTATCGATTCGCTGTGCAACCCAATCAGCCACACAAAACGTACTTGAATGGCAACAAATCTGCCCAATTAGCTGACTCGCTTTTTATATACACACTCCTTCCGACACACCCACTCTCCTATACTCCGGTCGCCATATTGGGCTGCAGCGACCCATACTTGTTTTTATTTGGAAGGATCCAACAGCTACTACAAGCTAACCTGCAGCGAGAAGCGCCGAGTTCGGGCCTCGTCAAGAGGATGAAAAGGATAATTCTGGCCCAGTGAGAGTGAGATTTGTGGAGAGAATGGATCCTTGCATTTTTGGCAGATCCATATGTGCTGTCAGGTTGGGTGGAGAAGAGGTTGGGGACTGTTGAGGTGGTGAGAGTAACGCGGAGTGGATTAGTGATGATTTACTATGTTTCTTCAGTCCAGGGGGAGCGTGCGCTACGGATCACGCGATTAGGGACAATACATGTGACTTACTTTGCTCTATGGAGCAGGGCATCTTTGAAAGGAGTGATACATGGGGTGGCATTAAGTGTTGAGGAGGATCAGTTGAAATTGAAGTTCCCCAGTGTCTGTAACGCCCGCCGTTTGATACGACGCAGACCTGGTGGAGAGCGTGGGGAAACAGAGAAGACATACTCTGTCCTGCTGAGTTTCGATGTGAAATCTTTGCCCGACATGGTCAAGTTAGAAAGTCTAAGTTATTCTGCTTTTGTTCTGAAAATACTATGGTGTTTTAGGTGTGTAGGAGGGAGTGTGTAGGAGGGAGATTCCTAGATGTGAGAAGTGTGTAGGAGAGCATGAGACGAAGGAATGTTTAGTATCGTTGGAGAAAGTTGTGTGTGTGTGTGTGTTAGTTGTGGGGGTGCCCATGGGGTTGGAGATCGGAGGTGTAAGGTGAGAGAAAGACAGGTTGAGGTTGCCAGGTTTAGAGTAGTACAGAAGGTGTTGTATGCTGAGGCAGTGAACAGAGTGGTAGAGGAAGATGGTTACAGGCTGAGGGATCCTGAGAGGATTCCTGTGAGTAGGTAGAGACCAAGGCAGAGTGAAGGAAATAATGTGATTCAGTAAGGTGGGCTTTTTAGCATTCATAGACATGGTTGTCAATTGTACTGCAGAAATGGATCAGAAGTCACAGAAAATAGAGGTTGTGGTGGCAGTTGCTGAGAAGTACTTGGGATTGCGAGGATTTACTGCAAAACAGTTGCAGAGGGGTGTTGAGAGGTAGCGTTTTGTCCTCTCAGACCGTTGGTCTGGAGTAGAATAGAAGAGGGTTAAATAGTGGAATGGGGTGGTGTTTTTTTATAGAGGGCTAATAGTTGGCAGGGCAATTTTCCTTTTCCCCAAGTTTGTATTACCATACCAATTAAATGTACGTTGGCCGAATGGCCTCACCAGTACAGTAGGTGACGCTGTACGCACCTAAAAGTTGGACGCGATCCGCCAACCAAATCCTAAAGAAGAAGAAGAAGAAGCAGCTAACGTTAGCTAACGTGGCTAATACAGACAGAAAATACAACAGTAACTCGTTGATGATTTCATATAGCTACAATCGATATGCCTGTATCTACGAGTCAGAAAACAATCATTTTATTCGAATATCGACTCAGTTTGACTACAGCTTAAACATTGTTTACAGGAGCAATTAGCTAGCTAGCTACCAAGCTAAAAACAACAGCTAGTCTGAAGAGCAGCTAGCCAGCTAAATTAGCGGTTATGTAAACCTAACTACTTGCTAATTACATATTTTGGACGACCCCTCCTGGCCGTTAGTAGATACCTAATGATTTACTCACCGGTTCGATTGAAACATAATCCTTTGGAAGTATTCAGTCGTCTTCTAGCTACCTGTTCACGTTCGAGATGAGAACAAAACAAAGGGGCTTGGCTAGTAGAAACGACATGTGAGCAGGAGGCCGAGGTTAGAGAGTCGAGAATAGTAATACAACTATGCTCATTGAGGACATAGATACACTATATTGCATCATAGCTAAATTAGAAGAACAGTTACTCAGTACACGTACGAATGAGTACATGTATTATCCCACGCGCCTCTGTAATGATACAGCACAGAGAGAAAGAAGTGTTCAGTGAGTTTAATGGTGATTTTCACTAGTTTTATGTTTAAGATTGAGCAATTTACCAAATGGGGTGGTGAAAGCAAATTTGAAAGTAGTTTTATGAAATGATTTATAAATCAATGCATTAGGTGTATTCACTAGGGATTTGTCCAAACGAAACTAGTTTTCATTGCATAACATTTTATGTTGCAAAACTGTTTGCTATGGTCTGCAACTAATGAACACATACCATTTTCTATTTACTTCAAACCGCTCTAGTTTCTGCGGGACTAGGTCAGCGTTTCCCAAACTCTGTCCACGGGACCCCAAAGGGTGCACGTTTTGTTTTTTGCCCTAACACTACACAGCTGATTCAAATGGTCAAATCTTGATGATTAGTTGATTATTTGAATCAGCTGTGGGGGGGGGGGGGGGGGGGGCAGGCAACCCTTGGGGTCCAAAGGACAGAGATTGGTTGGGAAACCCTGGATTAAGAAAGATCGATACAAGACCGAAAAATTTGCTCTACTTCATGCATCCAAACCAGTCTCACCACTGGGGCCAAGCAGGAACAAACCATACTTATTATTTGAAAAACACGTGTTTAATTTTTAAACATAAAAAAAAAACATATCAACATGAAACTTTAGATGAACAACTGTGTGAGACATGTCAACATCTGTAACTTCCCCCTCCAATCAACAGATAGAACGGAGAATCACCTTTATTCGCCAAACACATTTGCATGTACAGAAATTTGACTCGGTGATATGGTGCTGACACAATAAACAGAATATAGGCTACAGACAGACAATAAACAGAATATACGGACAAGTTATACACGCAGCATTTACACAATTCACATACACTATGAACAGTAAGCTAAAAACTACAGAATACACTATGAACAGAGTAAGATAAAAACTAGACTACACTATGAACAGTGTAAGCTAAAAACTACAGACTACACTATAATCTACATGATGAATTGTGCATGTATTGATGTAGAACTAAAAGATGACTCCTGGGAGTCCAGGGGAGAGGGGGATACCTAGTCAGTTGTACAACTGAATACCTTCAACTGAAATGCATTTAACCCAACCCCTCTGAATCAGAGAGGTGCAGGGAGGCTGCCTTAAATCCACGTCTTCGGCGCTCGGGGAACATAACGTGGGTCTGTTAAAATATCATTCATTAGTTATTAAACAATGACACATTACAAGAAGTGGATAGAGATAGTCATTCAGAAGAATTGGAGCCTAGACCTTTAAATAAATATATAAACACATATGTAGCTAGTTGCTTCTCCAGACTTCTTCTAAACTGCCATTTAATTCATGGATATTATTATTATTAATACAAACTCATTTATTGTGATAACATAATGTTGCCAGTAGCTAGCTAGCTTATGGAGGAAGCATTTAGTGTTCAGTAACTCTGGCTACATGGCAGTATAACTATAAAGATGACATCATCACACAAAACGCTGATCGTTTTTGCTCCAATGCAGTGTGAAGACGGCGCCTTATTCAAGGCAATATCTGTCACAACAGACAGTTATATTTTGGGAATATTCTTTCAAAATTGCCACAGAGTTTATAGACAGAGGCTACAGAGGCTACAGCACCATGTCGATCACATTGGTCGAGGGTTCAGAAGAGGGGGAGTAAAGCATAGATTAAAGAGAAAAACTTGAATGTGTGTGTAAAATAAACACATACGCAAAACATGATTTGTATCCTTAGTTTTGAGAAAGATGTTTCTAAAGGGGAGGGACGGAGGCGGGAGTGAAAACTTTATATTTGTAGCCTCGGCCTATAAATTAACTGGAGACAGCATCCAAAATGGAAGACTGTTGTTTTCAACTTAACCTACTCACGTTCGCAAAACGCTGACTTGTGGACAGTCTATATAAAACAGGAGCAATTAGGGTTAAATGCCTTGCTCAAGGGCAGATTTTTCACCAAGTCGTCTCAGGGATTCGAACCAGCGACCTTTCGGTTACTGGCCCAATACTCTTAACCGCTAGGTTACCTGTCGCACTGTATATCTCCGGGTTGCATCCTTTTCACTGGGGCCAACTCACATGCACACTAGCACTCAATGTGCACAGCGAGCACCGCGCGCAGTGATGACATCATCACGTCATCCAAAAATATATTTGTTTATTTAACTAGGCAAGTCAGTTAAGAACAAATTCTTATTTACAATGACGGCCTATCCTAGACCAAACCCTCCCCTAACCTGGACGAAGCTGGGCCAATTGTGCGCCGCCCTATGGGACTCCCGATCACGGCCGGTTGTGACACAGCCTGGGAACGAACCAGGGTCTGTAGTGACGCTTCTAGCACTGCAGAGTCTTAGACCGCTGCGCCACTCGGGAGGCCTTTCGGGAGGCCTAAACATGGCAGACATTGGTTGAATGTAAAATGTTAATGTCTTCGGCTGTGAGTGATGGAGAAAAATATGGTCTTAACTGGTATTTTGTGCACAAAGGTGACGGGTAAAGTATCTTATTAGGAATTTTAAATCTGACTTCTCTATGGGACCATCAATGGGAATGGTCTTTGTGGGCCAGATGTCAGGCACACTGCAGTACAAAAACTGCCCTCTGGGTACAGTGGAAAGCGTGCTTCCAGACCTGAACCCTGGCCCCTTCGTTTGTCTGTGTTGGACAAATTTAAGTTAGAAATACTGCTTGTACAAACACAAAAACACCGTAGCTAGATGTAAAAGTAAACGACTAAGATATCCTCAGCAAAAAAAAATCTAAATTATTGATTTCGCTTAAATTCAGCCTGTTTTTTCAAAGGAATTTACTTCACTTCAGTATTATTTTTTGAACGTTATAACAGCCGGAGTCCTTTTGATCAATCCCATGACTCTTTGCAAAAGATACGAGACAGATCAGTGCAGGCGTGTTTGTTACCTCGGGAATAAGATGCCATAATGTATTTATCTTGTTGCTTCGTTCAGATTTGTACAGTTGTCTTGGCAGACTTCTTCTAAAACTGCCATAGCGCGAGCCCACCATAGTAGAAGACAAGTGAAACAACCTCACAACATTAAAAAACAGGCAAGTGGTGTCCTTTTAGTGGCCACATTGGTACTGCACCATACACTGCTAAATACATGCCAAAATGGGAGTCATATATATATATATATATCCCCACACACACACACACACACACACACACACACACACACACACACACACACACATATATACTAGCACAAAACAGGTTCTGGAGTCAGGCTAGATAGAACAGTTCAAAGCAAGCAGACAATTCATAAACAGAACACCCAGACACAAAATAACTAGTTATGGTAGTTTCTTAGTAAGCCTTTTCAGAGAAAATAAGACAGAAATGAACTATCACGTGGGAGTCGGGAAGACAGCGGTGTACAATATCTATGTTTTATTTTCAAATGTTTTAGTAATTTAGCAGACGCTCTTATCCAGAGCGACTCAGTCTAATGGCAGTTATTTATGCTCTTCAACCCCAGTGTGTATCTCCTGGTGCTGAGTTACATTCTCACAGACATTGGAACGTTGGAGCGGTTTCTCTCCCGTGTGTGAGCATGTGATTCTTTAGAGCTCTCTTCTCTGAGAAACCTTTCCCACATTCAGGGCAGTGGCAGGGTTTCACTCCAGTGTGTGTTTGCAGGTGTGATTTCAGACCAGATGAAGAAATGAAACTCTTTACACAATAGGTACATCTGTAACGCCTCTCACCCGAATGCACCCTGAGATGCTTTTTAAGATTTTGTGAAAGAGCGAAACTTTTCCCACACTGGGAGCAAAGGTAGGGCTTCTCTCCAGTGTGTACACGCTGATGACTTTTCAATTTCTGCTCATTAACAAAGCGCCGGTCACACTGAGAGCAGTGGTAAGGCTTCTCTCCAGTGTGCATTCTCTGGTGAAATATCAGGTTGCGCTTTGTTGAGAGACACTGATTGCAAACAGGGCAAGGGAAAGATGGCTTTGCTTCTACATGCTGTTTCTGGTGTGTTGTGAAGTGTCCTAATGTTCTGAAACTCTTCCCGCATTCAGAGCAGAGGTAAGGTTTCTCTCCAGTGTGAATACTCTGATGCGACTTCAAGGATGAAGCTGCTGTAAAGCCCCTCCCACAGACAGGACACACATGCGGCCTTTCCCTGTGTTCAGCATGGACCCTCTGGTGAGATATCAAGTGTGCCTGAGTATAGAAGGTCTTCCCACAGTCAGGGCAGAGGTGGAGCTGTTCCCCAGTGTGTAGTCTCTGGTGTTTCCTCAGGGCGTAGGTGCTAGAGAATCTCTTGCCACATTCAGAGCAGAGCTGAGTTTTTTCAGTGTGGCGGATTCGCAGATGATCCTTTAATTCTTTCTTGGAAGCTAGCATCGTCCCGCAGTGAGGACACGGATGCGGAACTTTGACTTTCTTCGTCCCTCTAACCTCACCCGTGTGAAGTTTCTGATGTTTTTTTAGGCTTCTTAACAGGCGGAACGTCTCCCCACACTCGGAGCACTCATGAGGTTTGTCTTCGGTATGAACGCGCATGTGGCTTTTCAGGCTTTTTTGACTTCCTAAATTCTTCCCACAGTGATCACAGATATGGGAGCTAGGCCTGTCTCCTGGGAGAGTTTTCTTGCATCGTTTAGCACTAGACGGGCTGTGAGATTTCTCTCCTGTGCGAGTTGTTTTGCTGTCGTCTAGCTGCACAGACACCCTCTTCTTCAGACAGCGCAGTAGGGCGCTACCGCGGGACGCACGACCCGGAGACTTCGAGAGGGAGGAGGCGGGCCGGGGAGGCTTGTCCTGGAAATGGTAAAAATAGTGACCGAATGAAACAGGGTGGGAAACACTCTCCTACCCGTCAAGTCTTTCCTCAATTCCTCTCATCCTCAATTATTCAAACTACTTCTCAAAATCCATTGAAGGAGAAAGGCCAAGAGGAGGAACACCAGGGGTGTATTCACTAGAACACAAACAGAAGTCAACGGAATGAAAACGGGGAGGGATCTACCCGACTTTGTCTAATATAAAACACTTTTTTCCCAGTTGAAAAACGTTTTGCAACTGTTTGGAATAATGATTACACCCCAGATGTGGAGAAAGACCAAGAGGAGGAACATCAGATCCTTTTATAAAGGAAAGTCGAGGAATCAAGGAAAGACTTGCGAAACAAAATGTAAGACTGGGAAATCAAATACTCACCCCTCTCACCCTCTGCTCTGGTGTGTGCCTCTCTGGAGATAACTCCACCTCCAGCCCATCGCTAGCCATCCAATCCCTGACCTCCTCGTCCCTTTCTTCATCACAGTCTACAGCGCCATCATCATCAGATTGGCTGGAACTCATGGGCTCCACCTCCAACCCATTGCTAGGTAACTGAACCCCGCCCTCTCCGTTCCATTCTTCGTCACAGTCTACAGCATCATCATCATCAGCACTGCTACCCTCCTCCTGTATCCTCCTGATGTCGTCTTTCAGTTGGACTAACCAAGACATTCCCTGCTCCTCTGATATCATTGAATCCGTATTGTCCCACATTTCCTCCAGGATTTTACGCCGCAACGACCGGTGATCCATTGCTTTAACTTTGAAGCCATCTTTGCCACCATGTCCATGACGTTCACAAAGGTAACGTAAATTGTCCTCGGTTAAATTCCATAAACCCTTTTCGATTTCATCCATCAACATTCCCTTCTCTCGGTCCATTTTGTCCCAGCAGATTCTTAATGATCCTATTCTGATGAGTTACTATGTGTCTTGGTCAAAAATAGGGTCAGGTGTCTTTCCTTTCATATGGATTCAAAGGTCTCCTAGATCTCTCCTCCCACTGGGAGTTTTAGAAAGTGCTGCTTTGTGAGTCTCCGACCAAGACAAGTTATTCCAGGTTCTGGCCCACGGCTTCTTCCTCCCACCTGAGCAGGAGGGGAATTCCTTGTGAGGTCACCTGTGTAGATAGGAGAATGTGGTGTAATACAAAAACTCTGTACCATCCAAGATCCACATGTATAGTCAGATTCCATTGCTGTCAAGTGTGTCAAATCGTTACATTCTATCATTCATTGTAAATATGTTTTTACTAAATAGAACAATATCAGTGACCATGAATTAATTTCAATATTCCTATGAGGGCTTTTATTTTGAAGGATCCAACCTGGAAGCATAATTCCGCTAGCTAACAGGCTAACCAACATAGCTAACACGAACATCAAGTACAACAGTAACTCGTTGATTCTATACAGCTAAAATCGATCTGCATGTAGTTACCAGTCAGAAAACAATAATTGTATTTGTGTATCGACTGAGTTTGAGCACAGCTTCAAATGGGTTAGAATGAGCTATTAGCTAGCTAGCTACCAAGCTAAACAGCAGCTGGTCTGAAGAGCAGATAGCTAGCTAGTGGTTATGTACACCTAACGACTAATAACGTTTGGGCGACCCGTTATGACCATTGGTAGATATCTAATGCTTTACTCACCAGCTCAAGTTTTATGTTTCCCTTTCGAAGTATTCAATAGTCTTCTAGTTAGCTATCTAGCTAGCTTTTCAAAGAGCGGCCTGTACGCTTTCGAGAAGAAGCAACAAAGGGGCGGGGCCAGCAGAAAGTACGGAGGCTGGGAAAGGACAAGAGAGTGCAGTCGCGAAAGGGTGAGAGGTTCGAGGGAAAGGGTTTGAACTAGCTTACACATTTGCGCAAACCACAACCACAGACAAAATCTGAAAATATATTTGCAACAAAATGTTAAGGTGTGTATTAATTGAACCTTTTGTAAAATATTTATAAAAACTGCAGATATGAAAGCTAAGGTCCTTCAGTTTCCAAAACCTAAACGCAAGCGGTGCTTGTTAATGTTCAGACCGAGCATTGTGGCGCTTAATTAACAAAACTTCCCCATACAGAAGACGCCTTCGTCCAATGACTCTTCGGTGTAATGTAATGGAACTGCAAATCATGATCAAGGGCAATACAAGAGTCTAACGAGGCAATTGAGGTAAGCTTACTAGCTTAATTTAATCATTGGTTGAATCAACGTTGTTTCCATGTCATTTCAATGAAATTACATTGAACCAACGTGGAATAGACTTTGAATTGATGTCGGGGCTCAGGGGGACTGGATTCTATTATTAGCCAAGACAAACTCATTTTCATAATTTCACTAATATATCATATCAATCATTCACAGCAAATTTGTGGGCTCATTCAGCAGTGTTTCCCGATTCAGTAGAATCTTTTTGAATTATTTATTTTCAATCGTTTTGGCTCAATTCTCAAATGAGTAATTTTCTTCAAAACAATAAGTTAAAAATATCTGAACAATTAGGTTCTTGTTCACACCAGATTTGAATTTCTTATTCATTTAAGCAAATTACATGTGTTTTGGCACATGTGTGCAAAAGAGTAAATACAATTGTCTACAATAACTACGTGCATGTGGCTGATCAAAACTGCTGAGTTGATTCTCAGTGAAACTGTGATACTCTTCACAACTCTAAACATTCTGCTCGGGGCCTCGCATGCAAAATGATCCATTCAATTATCAAAATCAGTCAGATATAAAGTGGGGAGAACAAGTATTTGATAAGTAGGAAACACTGCCGATTTTGCAGGTTTTCCTACTTACAAAGCATGTAGAGGTCTAATTTGTGTCATAGGTACACTTCAACTGGAGAGTCGGAATCTAAAACAAATCCAGAAAAATCACATGATTTTTAAGTAATTAATTTGCATTTTATTGCATGACATAAGTATTTGATACATCAGAAAAGCAGAACTTAATATTTGGTACAGAAACCTTTGTTTGCAATTACAGAGATCATACGTTTCCTGTTGTTCTTGACCAGGTTTGCACACACAGCAGCGATTTTGGCCCACTCCTCCATACAGACCTTCCCCAGATCCTTCAGGTTTCGGGGCTGTCGCTGGGCAATACGGACTTTCAGCTCCCTCCAAAGATTTTCTATTGGGTTCAGGTCTGGAGACTGGCTAGGCCACTCCAGGACCTTGAGATGCTTCTTACGGAGCCACTCCTTAGTTGCCCTGGCTGTGTGTTTTGGGTCGTTGTCATGCTGGAAGACCCAGCCACGACCCATCTTCAATGCTCTTACTGAGAGGAGGTTGTTGGCTAAGATCTCGCGATACATGGCCCCATCCATCCTCCCCTCAATACGGTGCAGTCGTCCTGTCCCCTTTGCAGAAAAGCATCCCCAAAGAATGATGTTTCCACCTCCATGCTTCACGGTCGGCATGGTGTTCTTGGGGTTGTACTCATCCTTCCTCCAAACACTGCGAGTGGAGTTTAGATCAAAAAGCTCTATTTTTGTCTCTCAGACCACATGACCTTCTCCCATTCCTTCTCTGGATCATCCAGATGGTCATTGGCAAACTTCAGACGGGCCTGGACATGCGCTGGCTTGAGCAGGGGGACCTTACGTGCGCTGCAGGATTTTAATCCATGACGGCGTAGTGTGTTACTAATGGTTTTCTTTGAGACTGTGGTCCCAGCTCTCTTCAGGTCATTGACCAGGTCCTGCCGTGTAGTTCTGGGCTGATCCCTCACCTTCCTCATGATCATTGATGCCCCACGAGGTGAGATCTTGCATGGAGGCCCAGACCGAGGGTGATTGACCGTCATCTTGACCTTCTTCCATTTTCTAATAATTGTGCCAACAGTTGTTGCCTTCTCACCAAGCTGCTTACCTATTGTCCTGTAGTCCATCCCAGCCTTGTGCAGGTCTACAATTTTATCCCTGATGTCCTTACACAGCTCTCTGGTCTTGGCCATTGTGGAGAGATTGGAGTCTGTTTGAGTGTGTGGACAGGTGTCTTTTATACAGGTAACGAGTTCAAACAGGTGCAGTTAATACAGGTAATGAGTGGAGAACAGGAGGGCTTCTTAAAGAAAAACTAACAGGTCTGTGAGAGCCTGGTTGGTAGGTGATCAAATAATTATGTCATGCAATAAAATGCAAATGAATTACTTAAAAATCATACAATGTGATTTTCTGGATTTTTGTTTTAGATTCCGTCTCTCACAGTTGAAGTGTACCTATGATAAAAATTACAGACCTCAACATGCTTTGTAAGTAGGAAACACTGCCGATTTTGCAGGTTATCAAATACTTGTTCTCTCCACTGTACATCTATATTCCATAAATATCTATGACATGGAATGTTGGTGATGTCTGCCAAATTGTCAAATTACCTGCCAGGTGACATAGTAATGAATCACAATCTTACCAATCAACCAATCAAGTTTGGAAGCATATATATGGAGCTTGCCCACAGCACAATCACTACCATTTCTTAACATGGAGGAACATCACTACCCTGAACAGCAGCTACATGCTGGTGGAAGAGCAATAAGAAGGTGTGTAAGAATGCGTGGTGGTGTTAGGGGAAGACATAATAGAAGAAGAGGTAGAAGGCAAAGAATAAGAGTCCCTGATGAAATCAGAGCCACAATTGTGGACCATGTCATAAACCATGGTCATACAATGGAAGAGGCTGGTAGGAGAGTACAGCCGAATGTAAACAGGTCCACAGTGTCATAAACCATGGTCTTACAATGGAAGAGGCTGGTCGGAGAGTACAGCCGAATGTAAACAGGTCCACAGTGTCGTAAACCATGGTCTTACAATGGAAGAGGCTGGTAGGAGAGTACAGCCTAATGTAAACAGGTCCACAGTGTCATAAACCATGGTCTTACAATGGAAGAGGCTGGTCGGAGAGTACAGCCGAATGTAAACAGGTCCACAGTGTCATTGTGTAAACATTACGTAGGGAAAACAGGTGAATATGTACTCCTTCTTTACTTTTGTTACAGCATTTCATTCACAACAATACAGCAACTATTGTAAATGCAAGTCTGAAAATCACAATGTACCATAAGATATGTATGTGGAATATACAGAAACATTTGAATAGAATATACTATCTGTAACATGATCTCTTTGTGAATTCTACATGTCATATATAAGACTGCACAACAACCTCATGCTGGTGGCAGAGCAGCAGTATTCAGCCATCAGCAAGAACAAGAAATTTGCAAAATGGTCACAGCCAACAATACCATCAGGCTAAGAGCGATCCAAAGTGCAATCATAAATGACAACAATATCTTCACAAATATCAATTCTGTCAGCATTTCCACTATAGACAGAGTTTAGAAAAAATAATCAAATGACTATGAAACAACTGTACAAGGTGCCATTTGAGAGGAATAGTGACAGAGTGGAGGAGCTGTGGTACCAGTATGTCCAGGTAGGAGCTGTGGTACCAGTATGTCCAGGTAGGAGTGATCGTGGTACCAGGATGTCCAGGTAGGAGCTGAGGTACCAGGATGTCCAGGTAGGAGCTGAGGTACCAGTGTGTCCAGGTAGGAGCTGTGATACCAGTGTGTCCAGGTAGGAGCTGCGGTACCAGTATGTCCAGGTAGCAGTGGTGGTACCAGTATGTCCAGGTAGGAGCTGTGGTACCAGTATGTCCAGGTAGGAGCTGTGGTACCGGTATGTCCAGGTAGGAGCTGCGGTACCGGTATGTCCAGGTAGGAGCTGCGGTACCGGTATGTCCAGGTAGGAGCTGCGGTACCGGTATGTCCAGGTAGGAGCTGCGGTACCGGTATGTCCAGGTAGGAGCTGCGGTACCAGTATGTCCAGGTAGGAGCTGAGGTACCGGTATGTCCAGGTAGGAGCTGCGGTACCGGTACGTCCAGGTAGGAGCTGCGGTACCGGTACGTCCAGGTAGGAGCTGCGGTACCGGTACGTCCAGGTAGGAGATGCGCTACCGGTATGTCCAGGTAGGAGATGCGCTACCGGTATGTCCAGGTAGGAGCTGCGCTACCGGTATGTCCAGGTAGGAGCTGCGCTACCGGTATGTCCAGGTAGGAGCTGCGCTACCGGTATGTCCAGGTAGGAGCTGCGCTACCGGTATGTCCAGGTAGGAGCTGCGCTACCGGTATGTCCAGGTAGGAGCTGCGGTCCAGGTAGGAGCTGCGGTACCGGTATGTCCAGGTAGGAGCTGCGGTACCGGTAAGTCCAGGTAGGAGCTGCGGTACCGGTATGTCCAGGTAGGAGCTGTGGTACCAGTATGTCCAGGTAGGAGCTGCGGTACCAGTATGTCCAGGTAGGAGCTGCGGTACCGGTATGTCCAGGTAGGAGCTGCGGTACCGGTATGTCCAGGTAGGAGCTGCTGTCCAGGTAGGAGCTGCGGTCCAGGTAGGAGCTGCGGTACCGGTATGTCCAGGTAGGAGCTGCTGTCCAGGTAGGAGCTGCGGTCCAGGTAGGAGCTGCGGTACCGGTATGTCCAGGTAGGAGCTGCGGTACCAGTATGTCCAGGTAGGAGCTGTGGTACCAGTATGTCCAGGTAGGAGCTGCGGTACCGGTATGTCCAGGTAGGAGCTGCGGTACCGGTATGTCCAGGTAGGAGCTGCGGTACCGGTATGTCCAGGGAGGAGCTGCGGTACCGGTATGTCCAGGGAGGAGCTGCGGTACCGGTATGTCCAGGGAGGAGCTGCGGTACCGGTAAGTCCAGGTAGGAGCTGCGGTACCGGTATGTCCAGGTAGGAGCTGTGGTACCAGTATGTCCAGGTAGGAGCTGCGGTACCAGTATGTCCAGGTAGGAGCTGCGGTACCGGTATGTCCAGGTAGGAGCTGCGGTACCGGTATGTCCAGGTAGGAGCTGCTGTCCAGGTAGGAGCTGCTGTCCAGGTAGGAGCTGCGGTCCAGGTAGGAGCTGCGGTACCGGTATGTCCAGGTAGGAGCTGCTGTCCAGGTAGGAGCTGCGGTCCAGGTAGGAGCTGCGGTACCGGTATGTCCAGGTAGGAGCTGCGGTACCAGTATGTCCAGGTAGGAGCTGCGGTACCAGTATGTCCAGGTAGGAGCTGTGGTACCGGTATGTCCAGGTAGGAGCTGCGGTACCGGTATGTCCAGGTAGGAGCTGCGGTACCGGTATGTCCAGGTAGGAGCTGCGGTACCGGTATGTCCAGGGAGGAGCTGCGGTACCGGTATGTCCAGGGAGGAGCTGCGGTACCGGTATGTCCAGGGAGGAGCTGCGGTACCGGTATGTCCAGGGAGGAGCTGCGGTACCGGTGTTCCCAGGGAGGAGCTGCGGTACCGGTATGTTCAGGTAGGAGCTGCGGTACCGGTGTGCCCAGGTAGGAGCTGCGGTACCGGTGTGCCCAGGTAGGAGCTGCGGTACCGGTGTGCCCAGGTAGGAGCTGCGGTACCGGTGTTCCCAGGTAGGAGCTGCGGTACCAGGATGTCCAGGTAGGAGCTGCGGTACCAGGATGTCCAGGTAAACCACTGGTGTACACATGGCATATTGTACAGGGAGTTCTACTGTACTTCAATGATGCCTGTATATACTTCAAGTTGTAGATACCCATAAGAACAGAAAACATTTCTACTTTACTAAACTGTCTGATTCTAGAATAGGCTATGTAAAACTAACTTTATATTCTGTTTCTGTGTTACTATGTAGAGAATAATGGAGCTGGAAGGACATGAAATGACCCACATTCTTGTTTTTGTGAACGAGTCGGGGTTCAATCTGGCCAAAGGCAGGACACGTGGCCTCAATCTTATTGGACACCGAGCCACAATTGGCACACCAGGCCAAAGTGGGGGCAATTTTACAATGCGTGCTGCCATTTCTGAGAATGGCGTGAGCACACACATATTCCACACATTGGGCCCTATAACATCCAACTTCTCCTGGCCTTCCTAAATACACTTTACAGAGACCTAACACCAGAACACCAAAGAGGTTTAGTTAGACCAGATTTGCCAAATGATGTAATTGTGTGGGATAATGTCAGCTTCCACCGAACCAACATTGTTAGGGAATGGTTTGCTGCACATGAAAGGATAACAATGGAGTTCTTCCACCATCCTCCCCATTCCTGAATCCAATAGAAGAGGTTTATTTCAGCACGGAGGTGGAAAGTATATGACTATCGGGCACAAGATCAGATGTCTCTGTTAGATGCCGTGAATGATGCATGTGAGGACATCACATGTGATCAATGCAGGGGATGGTTGCGCCACGCAAGGAGATCTTTTTTATTTCATTTTGGTGGCATTGGGCCAATTTACTAAAAATAACTCGATTTTGAAGCATGAATTAAATGTTTTGGGGTGAGTTACTACATTTTGCAGACATGCAATAGAATTGTGATGTTCCATAAAACAGTTGTGACAATTGCACTTAGAGTTCACAAAATGTTAAGACTGTTTAAAAAAATGAGCCAAAGCGATCGAGAAACTGTAAAAAGTACCATTTATATTCATTAAACATAACTTAAATTATACTGTTGCTGCTTCCTGTTGTCATATTTTTTTTGATTTACAACCCAGTGTCAAAACACCAGTTTTCAATGTCCAAATTCATAATCAATATGCAGAAATAGGTTGTGATACTTTGAAGACCAAAACATAAAAATTACCCTCTACACAAATCCATCGGATGTAGTGATCAAAATACAGTAGCCATATCTAGGAAAACCAAAGTTTCAAAGGCTGGGCCTAATATAGTGTATAAGAGGTCATACAAAAACTTGTGGAGTGATTCCAATGTTGTTGTAAGGAATATTTGTTGGTCCGGGGTGTGTAATGAGAAGCAACCAGACGCTGCACTTGACACGTTTATTCAATTGCTTATCCCAGTTACTAATAAGCACCCATTTAAGGAAATGACTGTAATAACTTAAATCCCCATGGATGGATGAGGAATTGAAAAATGATGGTTGAGAGGGATGAGGCAAAATAAATGGCAAATACGTCTGGCTGCACAACCGACTGGCAAACGTACTGCAAATTGAGAAATCATGTGACTAAACTGAGTAAAAAGAAGAAACTACACTATGAAACAAAGATAAATGACAAAGAATGATAGTAAAACGTTTTGGAGCACCTTAAATGAAATTTTGGGCAAAAATGGGAAACCGAATGAGATGGCTCATTCATCACAAAACCCACTGATATTGCCAACAACTTCATGATTTTTTTATTGACAAGATTACCAAAATTAGGCATGACATGCCAGCAACAAACGCTGACACTACACTACACATCCAAGTATATCTGACCAAATTATGAAAGACGAGCATTGTCATTTTGAATTCCGTAAAGTGAGTGTGGAAGAGGTGAAAAAATGGTCTATCAACAATGACAAGCCACCAGGATCTGACAACTTGGATGGAAAATGACAGGATAATAGCGGATGATATTGCCACTCCTCTTTACCATATCTTCAATTTAAGCCTACTAGAAAGTGTATGCCCTCAGGCCTGGAGGGAAGCAAAACTCATTCCCCTACCTAAGAAAAGTAAAGACCTTTTTACTGGCTCAAATAGCCGACCAATCAGCCTGTCACCAACCATTAGTAAACTTTCG
The DNA here is from genome assembly GCF_965601325.2 of Salmo salar. Lineage (NCBI taxonomy): Eukaryota > Metazoa > Chordata > Actinopteri > Salmoniformes > Salmonidae > Salmo > Salmo salar. The sequence goes on from NC_138302.1 coordinate 10,852,376, forward strand.
GAATTTTTTTGGGGGGACCAGATTCAATGCTATTTCACAGTGAACAAATTGACAACAGACTTTCAGCACGCTTATAGGGAAGGACATCAAGCACAGAACAAACACAAATGACTGATGCTGAGTGAAATTGATGCTAAAAAGATTGTGGGGGATGTTTTGTTATAATTCAGTGCGGCTTTTGACATTATCGGTCATAGTCTGCTGCTGGAAAAATGTATGTGTTATGCCATAATGTGAATAAATATGTATTTATTTATTTAACCTTTACTTAACTAGGCAAGTCACTTAAGAACAAATTCTTATTTACAATGATGGCCTACCCCGGCCAAACCTGGATGACCCTGGGCCAATTGTGCGCCGCCTTATGGGACTCCCAATCATGGCCGGATGTGATACAGCCTGGATTCGAACCAGGGACTGTAGTGAGACCTCTTGCACTGAGATGCATTGCCTTAGACTGGTGCGATAATTTGATTCCTGTCTAACAGAATACAGAGGGTGTTCTTTAATGGAAGCCTATCCAACATAATCCAGGTAGAATCAGGAATTCCCCAGGGCAGCTGTCTAGGCCACTTACTTTTTTCAATCTTTACCAACGACATGCCACTGGCTTTGAGTAAAGCCAGTGTGTCTATGTATGAGGATGACTCAACACTATACATGTCAGCTACTACAGCGACTGAAATGACAGCAACACTTAACAAAGAGCTGCAGTTCATTTCAGAGTGGATGGCAATGAGAAACAAGTTAGTCCTAAATATTTCAAAAACGAAAATCATTTTATTTGGGACAAATCATTCACTAAATCCTAAACCTCAACTAAATCTTGTAATAAATAATGTGTAAATTGGTCAAGTTGAGGTGACTAAACTGCTTGGAGTAACCCTGGATTGTAAACTGTCATGGTCAAAACATATTGATACAACAGTAGCTAAAATGGGGAGAAGCCTGTCCATAATAAAGCGTTGCTCTGCCTTCTTAACAGGTGCCACATATAAGGCTGGCCCTTGGATGTACACAGAGAGCTAACATTAATAATATGCATGTCAATAATATGCATGTCAATCTCTCCTGGCTCAAAGTGGAGGAGAGATTGACTCCATCACTACTTGTAAACTCAGGGAAAAAAAGAAACGTCCCTTTTTCAGGACCCTGTCTTTCAAAGATAATTAGTAAAAATACAAATAACCTCACAGATCTTCATTGTAAAGGGCTTAAACACTGTTTCCCATGCTTTTTCAATGAACTATAAACAATTAATGAACATGCACCTGTGGAACGGTCGTTAAGACACGAACAGCTTACAGACGGTAGGCAATTAAGGTCACAGTTATGAAAACTTAGGACACTAAAGAGGCCTTTCTACTGACTGAAAAACATCAAAAGAAAGATGCCCAGGGTCCCTGCTCATCTGTGTGAATGTGCCTTAGGCATGCTGCAAGGAGGCATGAGGACTGCAGATGTGGCAAGGGCAATAAATTGCAATGTACACACTGAGACACCTAAGACAGCGCTACGGGGAGACAGGGCGGACAGCTGATCGTCCTCGCAGTGGCAGACTACGTGTAACAACACCTGCACAGGATCGGTACATCTGAACATCACACCTGCGGGACAGGTACAGGATGGCAACAACAACTGCCCGAGTTACACCAGGAATGCACAATCCCTCCATCAGTGCTCAGACTGACAACAATAGGCTGCGAAAGGCTGGACTGAGGGCTTGTAGGCCTGTTGTAAGGCAGGTCCTCACCAGACATCACCGGCAACAACGTTGCCTATGGGCACAAACCCACCGTCGCTGGACCAGACAGGAAAAAGTCGCGGTTTTGTCTCACCAGGGGTGACGGTCGGATTCGCATTTATCGTCAAAGGAATGAGCGTTACACCGAGGCCTGTACTCTGGAGCGGGATCGATTTGGAGGTGGAGGGTCCTTCATGGTCTGGGGCAGTGTGTCACAGCATCATCGGACGGAGCTTGTTGTCATTGCAGGCAATCTCAACGCTGTGCGTTACAGGGAAGACATCCTCCTTCCTCATGTGATACCTTTCCTGCAGGCTCATCCTGACATGACCCTCCAGCATTAAAATGCCACCAGCCATACTGCTCGTTCTGTGCGTGATTTCCTGCAAGACAGGAATGTCAGTGTTCTGCCATAGCCAGCGAAGAGCCCGGATCTCAATCCCATTGAGCAGGTCTGGGACCTGTTGGATCGGAGGGTGAGGGCTAGGGCCATTCCCCCCAGAAATGTCCGGGAACTTGCAGGTGTCTTGGTGGAAGAGTGGGGTAACATCTCACAGCAAGAACTGGCAAATCTGGTGCAGTCCATGAGGAGGAGATGCACTGCAGTACTTAATGCAGCTGGTGGCCACACCAGATACTGACTGTTACTATTGATTTTGACCCCCCCTTTGTTCAGGGACACATTATTCCAGTTCTGTTAGTCACATGTCTGTGAAACTTGTTCAGATTATGTCTCAGTTGTTTAATTTTATGTTCATACAAATATTTACATGTTAAATTTGCTGAAAATTAACACTGTTGACAGTGAGAGAATGTTTCTTTTTTTGCTGAGTTTATTTGTGACAGGTATTGACATGTTCAATGGACCGAGCTGTCTGTTTGAACTACTGGCACACAGGTCAGACACCCATGCATACCCCACAAGACATGCCACCAGAGGTCTCTTCACAGTCCCCAAGTCCAGAACAGACTATGGGAGGTACACAGTACTACACACTGCCATGACTACATGGGACTCTATTCCAAGTAAGTCATGCAAGCAGTAAAATTAGATTTAAAAAACAGATAAATATACACCTTATGGAACAGCGGGGACTGTGAAGCAACACAAACATAGGCACAGACGCATGCATACACACACACGATAACATACGCACTATACACTCATACACATGGATTTTGTGTTGTGTATATATATATATGGTAGTAGAGTAGGGGCCTGAGGGAGCACACTTAATATGTCGTGAAATCTGTAATGTTTTTAAAATTGTATAACTGACTTATTTTTGCTGGACCCCAGGAAGAGTGGGAGCAGCTAATGGGGATCCATAATAAATACAAATACAAACATTTGCCAAGCGTCCTCGAATTGATTAGCTTGTTCTACTATAATCAATAGCTTGCACAAATTAATCACTCACGTTGATATTGAAATCAGTGAAAAATGGGACAATAACAGCATCTACATGTGCCGTTTGCGCTCTTCTCAAAGACAAACAAAAACGAATTTGGGTAAACGACATACCTGTCGATAGATGAGAACCTGTAGTAACCACAGATCCGGAGTGCGCTGTAGCCAGGATTAATGCCACAAAAGTGGCACATCTGACGAATGTCAGAGCCGGTGTAGTAGGATTCATTCTTAATCCTGTATTGACGCTTTGCTTGTTTGATGGTTCGTCTGAGGGCATAGCAGGATTTCTTATAAGCGTCCGGATTACTGTCCCGCTCCTTGAAAGCGGCAACTCTAGCCTTTAGCTCGAAGCCATACACGTGGTCTACGGTTGTGAGGCTGGTTGGAAGTACTGCCAAATTCTCTAAAATGACTTTGGAGGCGGCTTATGGTAGATAAATTAACATGACATTCTCTGGCAACAGCTCTGGTGGACATTCCTGCAGTCAGCATGCCAATTGCAAGCTCCCTCAACATTTGAGACATCTGTGGCATTGTGTTGTGTGATAAATTGCACATTTTAGAGTGGCCTTTTACTGCCCCCAGCACAAGGTGCACATGTGTAATAATAATGCCGTTTAATCAGCTTCTTGATATGGATGGATTATCTTGGCAAAGGAGAAATGATCACTAACAGGGATGTGTGTATGGAACATTTCTGGGATGTTTTATTTCAGCTCAACACCTTACATGTTACGTTTATATATTTTTTGTTCAGTGTAATTCAACATGTCAATTTAAGATGATAGTATATTTTGCCCACTCACAAACTATTGCAACAATGACATCTATGTCACACTCTTTTAACCATTTAGAGAGTAAAAAAATGCTCTTAAAACACAATGTAACCGGGCGCTCTAGACTAGAATCTCCATAGTGTCTGTACAGCAGCCTGAACGTTCCAGTCCCTACTAATAGGCTGTCCCATAACTCTTTGCAAAAATGGGACCAGTGTTGCTAGTTAACAGCGGCACTAGTAGTTAGCAACGGCGCTAGTAGTTAGCAACGGCGCTAGTAGTTAGCAACGGTGCAGGTCCCATGAACTTGTTAATTTTTTAATGCTTCCGCATGGAATTATTACATTGGTTAATAGAACTAGTTTCAAAGGTTAAAACATAGGTTCATTCAGTTCGCTTGAACGTTTTCTACATTGCAGAACGGATTGTACTAAACCACACATTTCCCGAAAATGTTCTTGTACATTCTTGAACAGACTTTGAGGTACATTTTCTCCATTCGGTGGATGTGCCGGGGTGTGGCTTGAAGCAATGAGTGATGTATTTAAAGGGCAGCCTAGGGCTGCAACGGGCTGCGCCCCCCTTTCCGCAGTTATGGTTTACGGAAGTCACACCACTCATTTTTAGCATACACATTTTCAACAACATGCTGGTTATCGTGGTTCCAAACATGGAATAGGTACAAAAATCTAAGGTGTGAACCATTAATTCAAAAGATTAGAAATCGCTTTAAGAAACAAAACTGTGATATATGGAAAAAAGTAAAGGGTACAAGACTGGGTTTTATGGCGGACTAGCCTACATCCCAAAACGGTGTATTGCCATCAACTGGATGGGGTTGAACAATTTCCCAAAAGAAAAACGCTTTTAAATTCCATTGCGGAGAAGGGAAAATGAACGTTAACAAACTACAAAAAAGAATGAACAGAAAATAAATAATATACACCCAGTAGACAGTTTTATTAGGTACACACGCCTAGTTGCCTCCAGAACAGCCTGAATTCTTCAGGGCATGGAAACGTTGCTCAATTGGTAATGAGGGACCTAACATGTGCCAGGAAAACATTCCCCACACAGGCAGCCAGTGCAGAGACCTTAAACCCGTGTAAAGTGTGCTCTCTTCAGTACCCATGCTGCAGCATTCTGTATGTTTTGCAGTTGACCAATGGCTTTCTTGGGTAGACCAGACAGGAGAGCATTACAGTAGTCAAGCCTGTACCATTGACAGCAGGCAGGATGGGGCCATGGACTCATGCTGCTTACCCCAAATCCTGACTCTGCCATCAGCATGACGCAACAGGAACCGGGCGTTGTGGTGGTGGAGATGATGGGGCCTTATGGAAGAGGGGAAGAAATGTGCCATATATAGTCAGGAAGGTACAGGAAGCAATTGATGAGGTAGAGCGGTGGGCATTAATGTGGGGATTCAGGTTCTCTGTAGAGAAGTTAGACATTGTTCTTTACCAGGAGGAAGGTGGGAGATGAGGTATGCTTGAGGTTATATGGGAGAAACTTGGAGAGGCTGGGGGCTTCAGGTTCCTTGGGGTATACTTTGACACTAGACTGACCTGGGCAGAACACACTGAGAGAGTGGTGGGAAAGTTTAAGGAGGTGCTAAATGTGATTGGCTGTCTGACAGGGAAGGAGTGGGGGGCTGGGCATGCCTCATTGAGGACCATATATGTTGCATTGATCCAATCTGTAATAGACTATGGCAGTATAGCGTATGGTTCAGCAGCCCGGACATCATCTGTAATAGACTATGGCAGTATAGCGTATGGTTCAGCAGCCCGGACATCATCTGTAATAGACTATGGCAGTATAGCGTATGGTTCAGCAGCCCCGACCTCATCTGTAATAGACTATGGCAGTATAGCGTATGGTTCAGCAGCCCGGACATCATCTGTAATAGACTATGGCAGTATAGCGTATGGTTCAGCAGCCCGGACATCATCTGTAATAGACTATGGCAGTATAGCGTATGGTTCGGCAGCCCGGACATCATCTGTAATAGACTATGGCAGTATAGCGTATGGTTCGGCAGCCCGGACCTCATTGGAAAGGCTAGATGTCATACAAGGACAAGGACTCAGAATATGTAGTGGGGCGTTTTGGACGTCTCCAGTGGCTGCACTACAGGTGAAGATGGGGGAAATGCCATTGCAGATTAGGAGACAGCAGCTGGCAATGAACTATTGGGTCAGCCTACAGGGACATGGGGTGTCTCATCCTGCGAAAGGGCCATGCTTGGAACATGAGCGAAGACAGAACACGAGCTTTGGGCGGGTGGGTAACACCCAGGCGAAGGAGATGGGACTGTATGGAAGGGAGTTTAGTCCAACGGTAGCTATCCCGGTGAATCCACCGTGGCTCCTCCCACCTCCAGTAGTAGCTCTAGAAGTATTGGAGAGACTAGGGAAAGATGGGGAGGGTGTTGATCCATCTGATTGGAGAGACTAGGGAAAGATAGGGAGGGTGTTGATCCATCTGATTGGTTTAAGAGATGTCTGGATACTGTGTATCAGAATTCTATGGCCATTTACACAGATGGTTCAAAAGATCCAAGGACACGATGTACTGGGTCAGCATTTGTAGAGCAGGAATTTGGGGTGAGAGTCAGGAAACGTATTACAGTTCATCTGGCTGTATATACAGTGGAGATGATGGCCATACTGTTGGCCTTGCAGTGGGTGGAGGAAGTTAAGCCAGAAAGAGTAGTTATTTGCTCTGATTCATGTGCAGTATTGATGAGTCTTCAGTCCTTTATATCACGTAGCAGACAAGACCTGCTTAATGACGTGCTACAAACCCATGGCAGGATTAGACAAATATATACACAGATAATATTTACATGGGTCCCAGCTCATGTGGGAGTGGAACGAGGTAGTTGATATACTGGCTAAACAAGCACTTAGTAGTGGGGATGTTGATGTACTGGCTAAACAAGCACTTAGTAGTGGGGATTTTGATGTACTGGCTAAACAAGCACTTAGTAGTGGGGATGTTGATATACTGGCTAAACAAGCACTTAGTAGTGGGGATGTTGATGTACTGGCTAAACAAGCACTTAGTAGTGGGGATTTTGATGTACTGGCTAAACAAGCACTTAGTAGTGGGGATGTTGATATACTGGCTAAACAAGCACTTAGTAGTGGGGATGTTGATATACTGGCTAAACAAGCACTTAGTAGTGGGGATTTTGATATACTGGCTAAACAAGCACTTAGTAGTGGGGATTTTGATGTACTGGCTAAACAAGCACTTAGTAGTGGGGATGTTGATATACTGGCTAAACAAGCACTTAGTAGTGGGGATGTTGATATACTGGCTAAACAAGCACTTAGTAGTGGGGATTTTGATGTACTGGCTAAACAAGCACTTAGTAGTGGGGATTTTGATGTACTGGCTAAACAAGCACTTAGTAGTGGGGATGTTGATATACTGGCTAAACAAGCACTTAGTAGTGGGGATGTTGATATACTGGCTAAACAAGCACTTAGTAGTGGGGATGTTGATATACTGGCTAAACAAGCACTTAGTAGTGGGGATGTTGATATACTGGCTAAACAAGCACTTAGTAGTGGGGATGTTGATATACTGGCTAAACAAGCACTTAGTAGTGGGGATGTTGATGTACTGGCTAAACAAGCACTTAGTAGTGGGGATTTTGATGTACTGGCTAAACAAGCACTTAGCAGTGGGGATGTTGATATACTGGCTAAACAAGCACTTAGTAGTGGGGATGTTGATATACTGGCTAAACAAGCACTTAGTAGTGGGGATGTTGATATACTGGCTAAACAAGCACTTAGTAGTGGGGATGTTGATATACTGGCTAAACAAGCACTTAGTAGTGGGGATGTTGATATACTGGCTAAACAAGCACTTAGTAGTGGGGATGTTGATATACTGGCTAAACAAGCACTTAGTAGTGGGGATGTTGATATACTGGCTAAACAAGCACTTAGTAGTGGGGATGTTGATATACTGGCTAAACAAGCACTTAGTAGTGGGGATGTTGATATACTGGCTAAACAAGCACTTAGTAGTGGGGATGTTGATGTACTGGCTAAACAAGCACTTAGTAGTGGGGATGTTGATATACTGGCTAAACAAGCACTTAGTAGTGGGGATGTTGATGTACTGGCTAAACAAGCACTTAGTAGTGGAGATTTTGATGTACTGGCTAAACAAGCACTTAGTAGTGGGGATTTTGATGTACTGGCTAAACAAGCACTTAGTAGTGGGGATGTTGATATACTGGCTAAACAAGCACTTAGTAGTGGGGATGTTGATGTACTGGCTAAACAAGCACTTAGTAGTGGGGATTTTGATGTACTGGCTAAACAAGCACTTAGTAGTGGGGATGTTGATATACTGGCTAAACAAGCACTTAGTAGTGGGGATGTTGATATACTGGCTAAACAAGCACTTAGTAGTGGGGATGTTGATATACTGGCTAAACAAGCACTTAGTAGTGGGGATGTTGATATACTGGCTAAACAAGCACTTAGTACTGGGGATGTTGATATACTGGCTAAACAAGCACTTAGTAGTGGGGATTTTGATGTACTGGCTAAACAAGCACTTAGTAGTGGGGATTTTGATGTACTGGCTAAACAAGCACTTAGTAGTGGGGATGTTGATGTACTGGCTAAACAAGCACTTAGTAGTGGGGATGTTGATATACTGGCTAAACAAGCACTTAGTAGTGGGGATGTTGATATACTGGCTAAACAAGCACTTAGTAGTGGGGATGTTGATATACTGGCTAAACAAGCACTTAGTAGTGGGGATGTTGATGTACTGGCTAAACAAGCACTTAGTAGTGGGGATGTTGATGTACTGGCTAAACAAGCACTTAGTAGTGGGGATTTTGATGTACTGGCTAAACAAGCACTTAGTAGTGGGGATGTTGATGTACTGGCTAAACAAGCACTTAGTAGTGGGGATGTTGATGTACTGGCTAAACAAGCACTTAGTAGTGGGGATGTTGATATACTGGCTAAACAAGCACTTAGTAGTGGGGATTTTGATGTACTGGCTAAACAAGCACTTAGTAGTGGGGATGTTGATGTACTGGCTAAACAAGCACTTAGTAGTGGGGATGTTGATGTACTGGCTAAACAAGCACTTAGTAGTGGGGATGTTGATGTACTGGCTAAACAAGCACTTAGTAGTGGGGATGTTGATATACTGGCTAAACAAGCACTTAGTAGTGGGGATGTTGATATACTGGCTAAACAAGCACTTAGTAGTGGGGATGTTGATGTACTGGCTAAACAAGCACTTAGTAGTGGGGATGTTGATATACTGGCTAAACAAGCACTTAGTAGTGGGGATGTTGATGTACTGGCTAAACAAGCACTTAGTAGTGGGGATGTTGATGTACTGGCTAAACAAGCACTTAGTAGTGGGGATGTTGATATACTGGCTAAACAAGCACTTAGCAGTGGGGATGTTGATATACTGGCTAAACAAGCACTTAGTAGTGGGGATGTTGATATACTGGCTAAACAAGCACTTAGTAGTGGGGATGTTGATATACTGGCTAAACAAGCACTTAGTAGTGGGGATGTTGATATACTGGCTAAACAAGCACTTAGTAGTGGGATTTTGATGTACTGGCTAAACAAGCACTTAGTAGTGGGGATGTTGATATACTGGCTAAACAAGCACTTAGTAGTGGGGATGTTGATATACTGGCTAAACAAGCACTTAGTAGTGGGGATGTGATATACTGGCTAAACAAGCACTTAGTAGTGGGGATGTTGATATACTGGCTAAACAAGCACTTAGTAGTGGGGATGTTGATGTACTGGCTAAACAAGCACTTAGTAGTGGGGATGTTGATGTACTGGCTAAACAAGCACTTAGTAGTGGGGATTTTGATGTACTGGCTAAACAAGCACTTAGTAGTGGGGATGTTGTATACGTACTGGCTAAACAAGCACTTAGTAGTGGGGATGTTGATGATACTGGCTAAACAAGCACTTAAGTAGTGGGGATTGTTGATGATACTGGCTAAACAAGCACTTAGTAGTGGGGATGTTGATATACTGGCTAAACAAGCACTTAGTAGTGGGGATGTTGATATACTGGCTAAACAAGCACTTAGTAGTGGGGATTTTGATGTACTGGCTAAACAAGCACTTAGTAGTGGGGATGTTGATATACTGGCTAAACAAGCACTTAGTAGTGGGGATGTTGATATACTGGCTAAACAAGCACTTAGTAGTGGGGATGTTGATATACTGGCTAAACAAGCACTTAGTAGTGGGGATGTTGATATACTGGCTAAACAAGCACTTAGTAGTGGGGATGTTGATGTACTGGCTAAACAAGCACTTAGTAGTGGGGATTTTGATGTACTGGCTAAACAAGCACTTAGTAGTGGGGATTTTGATGTACTGGCTAAACAAGCACTTAGTAGTGGGGATGTTTATGTACTGGCTAAACAAGCACTTAGTAGTGGGGATGTTGATGTACTGGCTAAACAAGCACTTAGTAGTGGGGATGTTGATATACTGGCTAAACAAGCACTTAGCAGTGGGGATGTTGATATACTGGCTAAACAAGCACTTAGTAGTGGGGATGTTGATATACTGGCTAAACAAGCACTTAGTAGTGGGGATGTTGATATACTGGCTAAACAAGCACTTAGTAGTGGGGATGTTGATGTACTGGCTAAACAAGCACTTAGTAGTGGGGATTGGGATGTTGATTACTGGCTAAACAAGCACTTAGTAGTGGGGATGTTGATGTACTGGCTAAACAAGCACTTAGTAGTGGGGATTTTGATGTACTGGCTAAACAAGCACTTAGTAGTGGGGATGTTATGTACTGGCTAAACAAGCACTTAGTAGTGGGGATGTTGATATACTGGCTAAACAAGCACTTAGTAGTGGGGATGTTGATGTACTGGCTAAACAAGCACTTAGTAGGGGGGATTTTGATGTACTGGCTAAACAAGCACTTAGTAGTGGGGATGTTGATGTACTGGCTAAACAAGCACTTAGTAGTGGGGATGTTGATGTACTGGCTAAACAAGCACTTAGTAGTGGGGATGTTGATATACTGGCTAAACAAGACTTAGAGTGGGGATGTTGATATACTGGCTAAACAAGCACTTAGAGTGGGGATGTTGATATACTGGCTAAACAAGCACTTAGTAGTGGGGATGTTGATATACTGGCTAAACAAGCACTTAGTAGTGGGGATGTTGATATACTGGCTAAACAAGCACTTAGTAGTGGGGATGTTGATATACTGGCTAAACAAGCACTTAGTAGTGGGGATGTTGATGTACTGGCTAAACAAGCACTTAGTAGTGGGGATTTTGATGTACTGGCTAAACAAGCACTTAGCAGTGGGGATGTTGATATACTGGCTAAACAAGCACTTAGCAGTGGGGATGTTGATATACTGGCTAAACAAGCACTTAGTAGTGGGGATGTTGATATACTGGCTAAACAAGCACTTAGTAGTGGGGATGTTGATATACTGGCTAAACAAGCACTTAGTAGTGGGGATGTTGATATACTGGCTAAACAAGCACTTAGTAGTGGGGATGTTGATGTACTGGCTAAACAAGCACTTAGTAGTGGGGATTTTGATGTACTGGCTAAACAAGCACTTAGTAGTGGGGATTTTGATATACTGGCTAAACAAGCACTTAGTAGTGGGGATGTTTATGTACTGGCTAAACAAGCACTTAGTAGTGGGGATGTTGATGTACTGGCTAAACAAGCACTTAGTAGTGGGGATGTTGATGTACTGGCTAAACAAGCACTTAGTAGTGGGGATGTTGATATACTGGCTAAACAAGCACTTAGTAGTGGGGATTTTGATGTACTGGCTAAACAAGCACTTAGTAGTGGGGATGTTGATGTACTGGCTAAACAAGCACTTAGTAGTGGGGATGTTGATGTACTGGCTAAACAAGCACTTAGTCGTGGGGATGTTGATATACTGGCTAAACAAGTACTTAGTAGTGGGGATGTTGATGTACTGGCTAAACAAGCACTTAGTAGTGGGGATGTTGATGTACTGGCTAAACAAGCACTTAGTAGTGGGGATGTTGATATACTGGCTAAACAAGCACTTAGTAGTGGGGATGTTCATATACTGGCTAAACAAGCACTTAGTAGTGGGGATGTTGATGTACTGGCTAAACAAGCACTTAGTAGTGGGGATGTTGATATACTGGCTAAACAAGCACTTAGTAGTGGGGATGTTGATATACTGGCTAAACAAGCACTTAGTAGTGGGGATTTTGATGTACTGGCTAAACAAGCACTTAGTAGGGGGGATTTTGATGTACTGGCTAAACAAGCACTTAGTAGTGGGGATGTTGATGTACTGGCTAAACAAGCACTTAGTAGTGGGGATGTTGATGTACTGGCTAAACAAGCACTTAGTAGTGGGGATGTTGATGTACTGGCTAAACAAGCACTTAGTAGTGGGGATGTTGATATACTGGCTAAACAAGCACTTAGTAGTGGGGATGTTGATATACTGGCTAAACAAGCACTTAGTAGTGGGGATGTTGATATACTGGCTAAACAAGCACTTAGTAGTGGGGATGTTGATGTACTGGCTAAACAAGCACTTAGTAGTGGGGATGTTGATATACTGGCTAAACAAGCACTTAGTAGTGGGGATATTGATGTACTGGCTAAACAAGCACTTAGTAGTGGGGATTTTGATGTACTGGCTAAACAAGCACTTAGTAGTGGGGATTTTGATGTACTGGCTAAACAAGCACTTAGTAGTGGGGATGTTGATGTACTGGCTAAACAAGCACTTAGTAGTGGGGATTTTGATGTACTGGCTAAACAAGCACTTAGTAGTGGGGATTTTGATGTACTAGCTAAACAAGCACTTAGTAGTGGGGATGTTGATATACTGGCTAAACAAGCACTTAGTAGTGGGGATGTTGATATACTGGCTAAACAAGCACTTAGTAGTGGGGATGTTTATGTACTGGCTAAACAAGCACTTAGTAGTGGGGATGTTGATGTACTGGCTAAACAAGCACTTAGTAGTGGGGATGTTGATGTACTGGCTAAACAAGCACTTAGTAGTGGGGATGTTGATGTACTGGCTAAACAAGCACTTAGTAGTGGGGATGTTGATGTACTGGCTAAACAAGCACTTAGAATTGGGGATGTTGATGTACTGGCTAAACAAGCACTTAGTAGTGGGGATTTTGATGTACTGGCTAAACAAGCACTTAGTAGTGGGGATGTTGATATACTGGCTAAACAAGCACTTAGTAGTGGGGATGTTGATGTACTGGCTAAACAAGCACTTAGTAGTGGGGATTTTGATGTACTGGCTAAACAAGCACTTAGTAGTGGGGATGTTGATATACTGGCTAAACAAGCACTTAGTAGTGGGGATGTTGATATACTGGCTAAACAAGCACTTAGTAGTGGGGATGTTGATGTACTGGCTAAACAAGCACTTAGTAGTGGGGATTTTGATGTACTGGCTAAACAAGCACTTAGTAGTGGGGATTTTGATGTACTGGCTAAACAAGCACTTAGTAGTGGGGATGTTTATGTACTGGCTAAACAAGCACTTAGTAGTGGGGATGTTGATGTACTGGCTAAACAAGCACTTAGTAGTGGGGATGTTGATGTACTGGCTAAACAAGCACTTAGTAGTGGGGATGTTGATATACTGGCTAAACAAGCACTTAGTAGTGGGGATTTTGATGTACTGGCTAAACAAGCACTTAGTAGTGGGGATGTTGATGTACTGGCTAAACAAGCACTTAGTAGTGGGGATGTTGATGTACTGGCTAAACAAGCACTTAGTCGTGGGGATGTTGATATACTGGCTAAACAAGTACTTAGTAGTGGGGATGTTGATGTACTGGCTAAACAAGCACTTAGTAGTGGGGATGTTGATGTACTGGCTAAACAAGCACTTAGTAGTGGGGATGTTGATATACTGGCTAAACAAGCACTTAGTAGTGGGGATGTTCATATACTGTCTAAACAAGCACTTAGTAGTGGGGATGTTGATGTACTGGCTAAACAAGCACTTAGTAGTGGGGATGTTGATATACTGGCTAAACAAGCCCTTAGTAGTGGGGATGTTGATATACTGGCTAAACAAGCACTTAGTAGTGGGGATTTTGATGTACTGGCTAAACAAGCACTTAGTAGTGGGGATTTTGATGTACTGGCTAAACAAGCACTTAGTAGTGGGGATGTTGATGTACTGGCTAAACAAGCACTTAGTAGTGGGGATTTTGATGTACTGGCTAAACAAGCACTTAGTAGTGGGGATGTTGATATACTGGCTAAACAAGCACTTAGTAGTGGGGATGTTGATATACTGGCTAAACAAGCACTTAGTAGTGGGGATGTTGATATACTGGCTAAACAAGCACTTAGTAGTGGGGATGTTGATGTACTGGCTAAACAAGCACTTAGTAGTGGGGATTTTGATGTACTGGCTAAACAAGCACTTAGTAGTGGGGATTTTGATGTACTGGCTAAACAAGCACTTAGTAGTGGGGATGTTTATGTACTGGCTAAACAAGCACTTAGTAGTGGGGATGTTGATGTACTGGCTAAACAAGCACTTAGTAGTGGGGATGTTGATGTACTGGCTAAACAAGCACTTAGTAGTGGGGATGTTGATATACTGGCTAAACAAGCACTTAGTAGTGGGGATTTTGATGTACTGGCTAAACAAGCACTTAGTAGTGGGGATGTTGATGTACTGGCTAAACAAGCACTTAGTAGTGGGGATGTTGATGTACTGGCTAAACAAGCACTTAGTCGTGGGGATGTTGATATACTGGCTAAACAAGTACTTAGTAGTGGGGATGTTGATGTACTGGCTAAACAAGCACTTAGTAGTGGGGATGTTGATGTACTGGCTAAACAAGCACTTAGTAGTGGGGATGTTGATATACTGGCTAAACAAGCACTTAGTAGTGGGGATGTTCATATACTGTCTAAACAAGCACTTAGTAGTGGGGATGTTGATGTACTGGCTAAACAAGCACTTAGTAGTGGGGATGTTGATATACTGGCTAAACAAGCACTTAGTAGTGGGGATGTTGATATACTGGCTAAACAAGCACTTAGTAGTGGGGATTTTGATGTACTGGCTAAACAAGCACTTAGTAGTGGGGATTTTGATGTACTGGCTAAACAAGCACTTAGTAGTGGGGATGTTGATGTACTGGCTAAACAAGCACTTAGTAGTGGGGATGTTGATATACTGGCTAAACAAGCACTTAGTAGTGGGGATGTTGATATACTGGCTAAACAAGCACTTAGTAGTGGGGATTTTGATGTACTGGCTAAACAAGCACTTAGTAGTGGGGATGTTGATGTACTGGCTAAACAAGCACTTAGTAGTGGGGATTTTGATGTACTGGCTAAACAAGCACTTAGTAGTGGGGATTTTGATGTACTGGCTAAACAAGCACTTAGTAGTGGGGATTTTGATGTACTGGCTAAACAAGCACTTAGTAGTGGGGATGTTGATGTACTGGCTAAACAAGCACTTAGTAGTGGGGATGTTGATGTACTGGCTAAACAAGCACTTAGTAGTGGGGATGTTGATATACTGGCTAAACAAGCACTTAGTAGTGGGGATTTTGATGTACTGGCTAAACAAGCACTTAGTAGTGGGGATGTTGATGTACTGCCTAAACAAGCACTTAGTAGTGGGGATGTTGATGTACTGGCTAAACAAGCACTTAGTCGTGGGGATGTTGATGTACTGGCTAAACAAGTACTTAGTAGTGGGGATGTTGATGTACTGGCTAAACAAGCACTTAGTAGTGGGGATGTTGATGTACTGGCTAAACAAGCACTTAGTAGTGGGGATGTTGATATACTGGCTAAACAAGCACTTAGTAGTGGGGATGTTCATATACTGTCTAAACAAGCACTTAGTAGTGGGGATGTTTATGTACTGGCTAAACAAGCACTTAGTAGTGGGGATGTTGATATACTGGCTAAACAAGCACTTAGTAGTGGGGATGTTGATATACTGGCTAAACAAGCACTTAGTAGTGGGGATTTTGATGTACTGGCTAAACAAGCACTTAGTAGTGGGGATTTTGATGTACTGGCTAAACAAGCACTTAGTAGTGGGGATGTTGATGTACTGGCTAAACAAGCACTTAGTAGTGGGGATGTTGATATACTGGCTAAACAAGCACTTAGTAGTGGGGATGTTGATATACTGGCTAAACAAGCACTTAGTAGTGGGGATTTTGATGTACTGGCTAAACAAGCACTTAGTAGTGGGGATGTTGATGTACTGGCTAAACAAGCACTTAGTAGTGGGGATGTTGATGTACTGGCTAAACAAGCACTTAGTAGTGGGGATGTTGATATACTGGCTAAACAAGCACTTAGTAGTGGGGATGTTGATATACTGGCTAAACAAGCACTTAGTAGTGGGGATGTTGATGTACTGGCTAAACAAGCACTTAGTAGTGGGGATGTTGATATACTGGCTAAACAAGCACTTAGTAGTGGGGATATTGATGTACTGGCTAAACAAGCACTTAGTAGTGGGGATTTTGATGTACTGGCTAAACAAGCACTTAGTAGTGGGGATTTTGATGTACTGGCTAAACAAGCACTTAGTAGTGGGGATGTTGATGTACTGGCTAAACAAGCACTTAGTAGTGGGGATTTTGATGTACTGGCTAAACAAGCACTTAGTAGTGGGGATTTTGATGTAGTGGCTAAACAAGCACTTAGTAGTGGGGATGTTGATATACTGGCTAAACAAGCACTTAATAGTGGGGATGTTGATATACTGGCTAAACAAGCACTTAGTAGTGCGGATGTTGATGTACTGGCTAAACAAGCACTTAGTAGTGGGGATTTTGATGTACTGGCTAAACAAGCACTTAGTAGTGGGGATGTTCATGTACTGGCTAAACAAGCACTTAGTAGTGGGGATGTTGATATACTGGCTAAACAAGCACTTAGTAGTGGGGATGTTGATGTACTGGCTAAACAAGCACTTAGTAGTGGGGATGTTGATGTACTGGCTAAACAAGCACTTAGTAGTGGGGATGTTCATGTACTGGCTAAACAAGCACTTAGTAGTGGGGATGTTGATATACTGGCTAAACAAGCACTTAGTAGTGGGGATGTTTATATACTGGCTAAACAAGCACTTAGTAGTGGGGATGTTGATGTACTGGCTAAACAAGCACTTAGTAGTGGGGATGTTGATGTACTGGCTAAACAAGCACTTAGTAGTGGGGATGTTGATTTACTGGCTAAACAAGCACTTAGTAGTGGGGATGTTGTAGTTTCAATGAGCAAGGCAGAGGCAAAACGTAGAACGTCATTAGATACAGTCTCAAATATTTTGTTATCCTTTTTAAGAGCAACGGGCTGGCAGGTAGGATTTAGTTTCTCCCTGACTCTGGCCCACACTCCAATACAGTAGGTGGCGATAATGCACCATAACGTTGGATGCCAACTGCTGATGAACCCCACCGAAGAAGTCTCATCTGTGATATTTTTTTCCTACAGTCAAATGACCAAATCGCCCTCTCGTGGCCTCATAGGTGGAATGTTATTAATATTTTTCACTATTTCATTATTTAACATTATATAGTTTCTATGTCAAAAGGTTTTGTAATATTTCAGTCTTCCGTGATGTATATTAAGTGTAATATTGGGATGCAAACTCAAAATTGAATACATTTCAACTCTATATATCTATATAAGCCCATAACCGTGTGTGTGAGGTGGAGACTTTGGTTTCAAAGTAGATTTGTTTAAGACTAACAGAGACACTCTCTGCGACCCTGATTCAGCCCACTGCAGTAAATTAAGACTCAGGCCACAACAAATGAAATGAAACAATATACCACATTAATTCTTACTAGTAATACATTTATTACATACATTATTTTTGTGTGTGTTTTGTTGGTGTAATTTTAGCAACAACTAAAAATATTTGGTCTGGTCAAAAATCTGAGTGGCTGATAGATTTGTGTGTATACCTGCCACAGTGGCTGATAGATTTGTGTGTATACCTGCCACAGTGGCTGGTGGACCAACACGTTGGTGATCGCGTGCCCACTGGAGCCGCTTCTTCTTGTTGTTTTTAGCTGATAGGAGTGGAATCCTGTGTTGTTGCCTGTGCAATAGCCTATCCGTGACAAGGACGAGTTGGGCGTTCCGAAATGCCGTTCTCCACACCACTGTTGTACCGTTTATTTGCCTGTTTGTGGCCCACCTGTTAGCTTGCACGATTCTTGCCATTCTCCTTCGACCTCTCGTCAACGAGCTGTTTTCGCCCACAGGTCTGCCGCTGACTGGATGTTTTTTTTGTTTGTCGCACCATTCTCGGTAAACCATAGACGCTGTCGTGCATGAAAAGCCCAGGAGGCCGTCAGTTTCTGCGCCTGGCACTGCTTGTTTTGCCAATTCTAGCGTTTTACCTTGTCCCGAACATAAAGTACAACAGTGCATTCATTAAAGCATCTCATTGATTGAACAGTCGATCTGCTTGTAGCTACCCGACAAAAATAAATTGTATTCTAATATTGATGCTGAGCTTAAAATGTCTAGTTAGCACCGTCTAACGTTAGTTAGCTACTAAGCAAAAGCAGTTAGCTAGTCTCTGAGAGCAGGGATAACGTTAATCTTAGCTAACGGTTATGTAAACCTAGCCTCTAATTAAAACGTTTGAACGACCCTTTATGACCGTTGGTAGATTGGTACATTCAGGTGAGAAGTCTTATGAATGTTCTCACTGTGAAAGGAGTTTCGCTAATACACCTATCCTGAAAAGACACATACGAACCCACACTGGAGAGAAACCGTACCACTGCTCTGAATGTGGGAGGAGTTCCGCTGATGGGGATACACTCACAAAACATCAGCGAACCCACACTGGAGCGAATCCGTACCTTTGCTCTCTGTGCGGGAAACGTTTCTCTGTTAAACAACGTCTTAAAGAACATCTAAGGGTACATTCAGGTGAGAAGCCTCATACCTGTTCTCACTGTGCGAGGAGTTTCACTAGTACATCTAATCTGATAAGACACTTGCGAACCCACACTGGAGAGAAACCGTTCAAATGCCTTGACTGTGGGAAGGGGTTTGCTCGCTCGGCAACCCTCAAAAATCACCAGCGTATCCACGGTAGGGTCACCAAGGACTAAGCTCCCAAGTACCAATAGCTGCACAGAGAACTCTACACAGTAACTAGTACCATGTGTCTGTACAAGAAGTCAGAATACCAGAAAGTATTCTCTGTAGGCTCAATTTCTCTTACATTATTTTAAGGGGTTTTAAGTAGGGATGCGCGATATATCGGTGAACATATCGGAATCATCTGATATTAGCTAAAAATGCCAACATTGGTATCGGCCGATGTCTAGTTTAACACCTATGTTAAAAACCGATGTCAAAGCTACCGTATATACCTATATAACGTAGGTACATGACGTAATGACGCCACATAAAATTATGTGCTACACCTACAACACAGAATTCTTAACCTAGCCCACAATGTCTGTCTGCCGTGTGGATTTTGCAGTCAAGCAGTCATTTGAAAGAGTAAGAAAATTTCAGCGAGACAACTCAAAGGCGAAATCCATTAAAGCCAAGATAATAGAATTAATTCCCCTTGACAATCATCTCTGTCGTGGGTGATGTTGGCTTTTGCCGACTCGTCGAGCACCGGTACACACTACCAAGTGCTCTATTTTTCAGATGTTGCCCTACCAGAGTTACACAGTAATTGCGTCACTGCTATTAGCTTTACCACATACATACTATGGAACGCTTGGGTCTTTGCATGTCAAAAAAGATACAGTAGCACTGTCAAAGCTGTACTAAAAAGTCTGCAAACACCGGCCACGAACGATGTGTTTACAATACAGCGTTGGTAATAAAACAATTTGTTCCACCGCAACTTCTGGGGTAGCTAGCTTTAGCTTGGTACCTAGCTGGCACCAATACAACCAGCCTGAAAACAATTACGTGTATAAGCTGCAGTCATTTTCATTATTCTTAGCAATGATTTAGGAATCCTTGTAAGTATTAGCTCGGTTGCCACTTGTTGTTCGCCTATTGAAATAGAAATTCAGTTCATGAAAATAAATAGCTAGCCAGCTACTTAACCCTGTTACCCAAAGCTAATGTTGTAAGCAGCTAGCTAGCTTCATCTGGCTAGTGAGGCTCGACCGGACCGGGTTATGTGTTGTGAAGCTAGCCACAATAAGGATTAGGCACAATCGTGGAATTTGCAGTTTGCCTTCAAAATAAAAGTATGTAATTGACAGTGATGCAAATGAATACATATAGTATAATTATGCCATACTTTTATTTTGAACGCTAACCGCAAAGTCCACTATTGTGGTTAATCCTTATTGTGGACACGCAAAGACCGAAACGCCGTTCCATAGCATGAGAAATCCTGGTTGAGAATGAAACGACTGAACAAATGAACAACGAAACAGCACAGCAAGTAAGTTAAAGAAATATGTTTTGATTATGTTTGATTGGTAATGGGCACATACATAAATGCCAACAAAATAACTTTTTGATCAGTATGTGTGTGTAACCTTTATTTAACTAGGCAAGTCAGTTAAGAACAAATTCTTATTTACATTGACGGCCCGGACGACGCCAATTGTGCTCCGCCCTATGGGACTCCCAATCACGGCCAGATGTGATACAGCCTTGATTTGAACTAGGGACTGTAGTGACGCCTCTTGCACTGAGATGCAGTGCCTTAGACCGCTGCGTCCGTGTTAACTATTTAACTGTACTAGAATGCTTAAAAGGCTTGTTCATATTGGTTATCGGTATCTGTTTTTTTAGCAAGGAAAATATCGTATATCGCTATCGGCCAAAAATGTCATCGGTGCATCACTAGTTTTAAGCTGTTGGTCCTGATACCAGATACTACTAGTACTGTGAAACTTAGTCAATGTAATGCTATATCACAACATACTTCTTCTTGCTGATTTAGTGTCCTTCTCCCAGGACTAAACACATGTCCATGTTAGTCACAACTACAGATCATTAGAAGTGTCCTAGAGAAGAAGTTGACACAGTTGTCTGTCTGTCTGTCTGTCTGTCCAAACAGGGACAATAAAGATGTTTGTGAAATTATAATTGTTTAGCCTCAGTTTTTTTATGGGTCTCATCTCAACGCTGTATTGGAAAATATCTCTGTCATGTAGCTGCATGTATTAAGGTTTATTTGTATATATTTAGCCATGATGCAATGTCAAGTGTATCCATGTCTTCTAGGAGGATAGCTGCTGGTGTATTAGTATTTTCCCTCACTTCTCTCAAAGGCCCAGTCCTAAATCAACCCCTACTCACTTGTGGAGATCTGAGAGGATTTGACAGGTGTAAGCAATCTGGTAATAGCTCCACTTTGCCCTCTGATAGGCTAGGTGGAAGTTTCATGTTGCTTACAACAAGCATATACTCTCAGATCTCCACAAGTACATAGGACAGGGTTTCCCAAACTCGGTGCACATTTTGGTTTTTGCTGTTGCAGTACACAGCTGATTTCAAATAATCAACTAATCATCAAGCTGTCCCTGTTAGTCACAACTACAGTTAGAGCGTTAGATGTGCCCTAGGAAAGAAGTTGACACAGTTTTCATGTTCTGTCTCTCTGTGTGCTTGTGAGAGAGATTGAACAGGGCCAATAAGTGATGTGTGTAACTGCTTGGCCTCAGTCATTTCTGTCTCTGCTCCATATTGGTCATGCAGTTCTAACTGATAAAACTGTATGTTCTGAGTGGTGAAGTCATCTCGCGGGACACACACAGTACGCAAACCTACCAGTGTCTGACCCAAGACCTGTGACACAATGATGTTTCCACCAGGGTTGGGGACAATTAGTCAATTCAGAAAGTAAACCCAATTCCAAATTTCCCCCATTTGAAAAGCATTGAAGATAATTGGAATTTCAGTGTACTTTACTGAATTAAAATGGAATTGACCCCAACCCTGGTTACCACTAAGCCAGAGATTTAAAGCTTAGCATCGTGGCTCTGACTCTATATTGTGACTTAGTGGGTAGTTTAGCATGGTGGTTCTGACTCTATATTGTGACTTAGTGGGTAGTTTAGCATGGTGGTTCTGACTCTATACTGTGACTTAGTGGGTGGTTTATCATGGTGGTTCTGACTCTATACTGTGACTTAGTGGGTAGTTTAGCATGGTGGTTCTGACTCTATATTGTGACTTAGTGGGTAGTTTAGCATGGTGGTTCTGACTCTATACTGTGACTTACTGGGTAGTTTAGCATGGTGGTTCTGACTCTATACTGTGACTTAGTGGGTAGTTTAGCATGGTGGTTCTGACTCTATACTGTGACTTAGTGGGTAGTTTAGCATGGTGGTTCTGACTCTATACTGTGACTTAGTGGGTAGTTTAGCATGGTGGTTCTGACTCTATACTGTGACTTAGTGGGTAGTTTAGCATGGTGGTTCTGACTATACTCTGACTTAGTGGGTAGTTTAGCATGGTGGTTCTGACTCTATACTGTGACTTAGTGGGTAGTTTAGCATGGTGGTTCTGACTCTATACTGTGACTTAGTGGGTAGTTTATCATGGTGGTTCTGACTATACTCTGACTTAGTGGGTAGTTTAGCATCGTGGTTCTGACTCTATACTGGACTTAGTGGTGTTTAGCATGGTGGTTCTGACTCTATACTGTGACTTAGTGGGTGGTTTAGCATGGTGGTTCTGACTCTATACTGTGACTTAGTGGGTAGTTTAGCATGGTGGTTCTGACTCTATACTGTGGTTCTGACTCTATACTGTGACTTAGTGGGTAGTTTAGCATGGTGGTTCTGACTCTATACTGTGACTTAGTGGGTAGTTTAGCATGGTGGTTCTGACTCTATACTGTGACTTAGTGGGTAGTTTAGCATGGTGGTTCTGACTCTATACTGTGGTTCTGACTCTATACTGTGACTTAGTGGGTGGTTTAGCATGGTGGTTCTGACTCTATACTGTGACTTAGTGGGTAGTTTAGCATGGTGGTTCTGACTCTATACTGTGACTTAGTGGGTAGTTTAGCATGGTGGTTCTGACTCTATACTGTGACTTAGTGGGTAGTTTAGCATGGTGGTTCTGACTCTATACTGTGGTTCTGACTCTATACTGTGACTTAGTGGGTAGTTTAGCATCGTGGTTCTGACTCTATACTGTGACTTAGTGGGTAGTTTAGCATGGTGGTTCTGACTCTATACTGTGACTTAGTGGGTAGTTTAGCATGGTGGTTCTGACTCTATACTGTGACTTAGTGGGTAGTTTAGCATCGTGGTTCTGACTCTATACTGTGACTTAGTGGGTGGTTTAGCATGGTGGTTCTGACTCTATACTGTGACTTAGTGGGTAGTTTAGCATGGTGGTTCTGACTCTATACTGTGACTTAGTGGGTAGTTTAGCATGGTGGTTCTGACTCTATACTGTGACTTAGTGGGTGGTTTAGCATGGTGGTTCTGACTCTATACTGTGACTTAGTGGGTAGTTTAGCATGGTGGTTCTGACTCTATACTGTGACTTAGTGGGTAGTTTAGCATGGTGGTTCTGACTCTATACTGTGACTTAGTGGGTAGTTTAGCATGGTGGTTCTGACTCTATACTGTGACTTAGTGGGTGGTTTAGCATGGTGGTTCTGACTCTATACTGTGACTTAGTGGGTAGTTTAGCATGGTGGTTCTGACTCTATACTGTGACTTAGTGGGTGGTTTAGCATGGTGGTTCTGACTCTATACTGTGACTTAGTGGGGGGTTTAGCATGGTGGTTCTGACTCTATACTGTGACTGCAGTGATGGATGACTACATGATCAGCCTCTGCTCTCTCAGCAGTGTTCCTCACCAACAGTCCTCTGATAGTGTGAAATCAACTGGGCTGGCCACTGAGCCAGGATGTGTATAGGTTAATTGTGGATAGGTTAATTCACTACATTCGCGGACACTGCATTCACAGTAAACACTGTATATGTCGGCTCAATGGGAAATTAGCTTTGAATTTCAATTAATTGCACAATAATACGGATCTTCAGTGGTACGGCTTGAAAGTGCAGACTGTGAAAAATCATTGTGCACTATCATCCAACACCAGTCTAAGCTCATGTTTTCCAGTCCGAGCTAGTTTTTCTCAAGTTCCCAGTGGTCTTTTTTTATTTTATTTCACCTTTATTTAACCAGGTTGGCAAGTTGAGAACAAGTTCTCATTTACAGCTGCATTTACAACTGCTACCTGGCCAACTGCGACCTGGCCAGTGGTCTTGAATGCACCATATAATTTACAGATTTTATACAGCAGCTGTACCAATCAGCAGGAACACTGATTGATTAGTAGATGAAGTCTCACGTCTTCAGTTTCTTTCCCCTTAAATTTTGTAAAAAATGTAACCTTATTTAACTAGGCCAGTCAGTTAAGAACAAATTCTTATTTACAATGACGGCCTACCAGGGAACAGTGGGTTAACTGCCTTGTTCAGGGACAGAACAACATTTTTAGCTTGTCAGCTCAGGGATTGGATCAACACTAACCACTAGGCTACCTGCCGCTCCTCTTCACCATCTGAAACACTGACAGAAGTGTGTGATATTTTTCTTTTGAGTTATAGTGTAAACATGGTGTTTTTCCTTGAACTGGCCGTTTCAGTGTAACATTTTCTAGTGTTGGTTCATGAGTTAAATTAACTAATTGGTGTTAAAGAACCCCAGTGTTGGTGTTAATAACCAGTTTTAAACCAAAACCACGGCAATCATTATATTTCCCAGCATGCTCTATTGCAGTTAGATATTTAAACACACAATTCTAAAAATCTTTTTTTTTTTGCATGTACATTGATTTGATTAATTAATCTTATGCTTAAATAAATAACATACATTTTTCTAAGCTAATCCAGTCTGTTATTTGGATTTATTGCACCCGTTACTGAAATGGTTGTTCAAGTTTCGATGCTTAAGGTAGTCTCATACCTTAGTCTTCCCAACCTGGTAGTCATTCTGAATGCAGGCTGCGGGTGAATAAAATTCCAAATGTTGGTTATCCCCACTCACTTTGCAAGCCAGCATAATGGGACTTGCAGGCCTGATTTTGCCTGTAAACCATGAGTTTCAGGCCAATGTATTAGGGTAAAACTAGGCCCTCAATAAGGGCTTATGAATTATGTTGTATTACATTTTATTGTTAATATTCACTTAGGATCTCACTTGAAGGCCACAGGACTGAAAATGAACAAATGCAACCACCACGTCTTTGTCACTAACCAATAGTCACGTGTGGTAACTCTACAATTCACATCAAAAGGCAAAAATAAGAAGTATATGTTAAATACAAGGTATTAGGGAACACCATAACAGTGTACCTTTAACAGTGTTACAATGTTAATGCCACTGGTGTTGGAAAGTATCTGTGTTAAAAGAGAGTATCTGTGTTAAAAGAGCAACACTTTGAAAAGTGTAAATTCAACACTTTCTGGTGGTTCTCATAAACACTTCAAAAGTGTTAAATTGTACACCCAGTGTTCAATTTACCAATCAAATGTTGCTGTGTAGCATTGCACTTCTGTTGTCATCTGATGAAAATGAATCTATTTTCTTCCAAATGTGATGCACTAATGTATTTTCTGTATAGGAAAACTATAGTTGCTCTCTCTGATCACTTTATTGAAGCAAAAAAACACTTGACTTTCAGCATAAAACCCAGGTGAAATGGTTTAAAACTTTTTTTGATGGTCTGCGTTTTGAAAATTGAGCTTTCGGAAAGCTAATGCGACTCCTGCACATTATGGAGGTCCATTATATTTTGCCCAAATAGATGTCAATTCTTTTTAAATAAATAAAAAATGAACTAGGCAAGTCAGTTAAGAACAAATTCTTATTTTCAATGACGGCCTAGGAACAGTGGGTTAACTGCCTTGTTCAGGGGCAGAATGACAGATTTTTACCTTGTCAGCTCGGGGATTCGATCTTGCAACCTTTCGGTTACTGGCCCAACGCTATAACCACTAGGCTACCTGCCGCCCCATAATGTTTGGGCTCTTGGAGGGTTGGAGCCAGCTGGTTGGCTACGCATCTCAATACTCCTCACTTTTTCCTGAAATGTGCCCTTTGTCCACTAGCCACATGCTGGTCCTCTAACTCAGTTGGTAGAGCATGGCGCATGCTACTTTAAAATGGAGATAGCCTCAATGGCGCTGCCCATGCTGTCACAGACATATACAAAGATGAGACCTTTGTATTCTTTAAAAATACATCAAGATTTACCAACTTGCTCACTCATTTTCTCCACAATGTTTACAGACAGACTATCTCACCATGTGGCCATAGTGGAGAGGGGTCCAATCCCATCACCTGGGTGATATTTGTAGGGGTGTGGCTTAAGGCACATTCATTCTACAGTCATTTCATTTTCGGTAGTGACATCATAAAGTGGGGAAAGACGTTTCAAAATAAACAAAACTAATAATTGGATCTGTATCTTTGAATACAATAACAGATGTTCTATTCTATAGAAATAAGTGTATTCTAAAAATATAGAATTCAATGTTTTATTTTCAAACATTAAGTTTAGGAGTCAGGGTTTGGGACAGCCACCTCAATAGAAATAGGTGTATAAACAATGACTTTGTACTATATTAATATAAAACGGTCCCGCTTTATTTTAGGTGCATATTATGTAGACTTCATATAGGCTATATAAGCACTACATAAATGCTTCACAAATCATCTATAACTGTATATCATGCTCTATAAAGATTCATAATGTGGCATAACTGTCACAACCAATTTGTTCACATGTATTCATCTTTTATAGAGCATGAAAGCCTATATCCTTATGAAGCCCTATGAATGCTTTCTTAAGCCTTCATAAGAGGCACTTCAAATAAAGCAGGACCAGTTTAACAATATGTTTTATAATGACTTGGATTGAATTAGAACACATCACGATGTAAGACTTATTGCAGCCATAAGACTGCTAAATAGTTAGTCTGAGTAGCTATTTGGTTAACTACCTGCATTTTGTATTTATTATGGATCCCCATTCGTTCCTGCCAAGGCAGCAGCTACTCTTCCTGGGGTCTGAACACACTACAAGGCACTTACATCACACATACAACAGAAGTTAAAACAGTACATCATTATTACACCACTACATTGACACTATTTTGCACTAACTTTGACTCGTCATATACGCTGATGCTTCTGTTTATCATATGTTATTTTATTCCTAGTTACTTTATTCCTATGTACATATCTACCTCAATTACCTCGTACCCCTGCACATTGACTCAGTACTGGTCCCCCTGTGTATATAGCCAAGTTATTACCTCATACCCCTGCACATTGACTCAGTACTGGTCCCCCTGTGTATATAGCCAAGTTATTACCTCATACCCCTGCACATTGACTCAGTACTGGTCCCCCTGGCCAAGTTATTACCTCATACCCCTGCACATTGACTCAGTACTGGTCCCCCTGTGTATATAGCCAAGTTATTACCTCATACCCCTGCACATTGACTCAGTACTGGTCCCCCTGTGTATATAGCCAAGTTATTACCTCATACCCCTGCACATTGACTCAGTACTGGTCCCCCTGTGTATATAGCCAAGTTATTACCTCATACCCCTGCACATTGACTCAGTACTTGTCCCCCTGTCTATATAGCCAAGTTATTACCTCATACCCCTGCACATTGACTCAGTACTGGTACCCTGTGTATATAAGCCAAGTTATTACCTCATACCCCTGCACATTGACTCAGTACTGGTCCCCCTGTGTATATAGCCAAGTTATTACCTCATACCCCTGCACATTGACTCAGTACTGGTCCCCCTGTGTATATAGCCAAGTTATTACCTCATACCCCTGCACATTGACTCAGTACTGGTCCCCCTGTCTATATAGCCAAGTTATTACCTCGTACCCCTGCACATTGACTCAGTACTGGTACCCTGTGTATATAGCCAAGTTATTACCTCATACCCCTGCACATTGACTCAGTACTGGTCCCCCTGTGTATATAGCCAAGTTATCGTTACTCAGTGTGTGTGACGGAGAAGTCCGTCACTGGCTGCTGGCAGCGTTTGGTACACTGACACACACACTCATCGGCCCCTTCTCCGTTAGCAATGTGGGTCGACACTGGAGGTCGACCGATTAATCAGAATGGCCGATTAATTAGGGCCGATTTCAAGTTTCATAACAATCGGAAATCGGTATTTTTGGACACCGATTTGGCGTTTTTGAATTTTTTTTTTTACACCTTTATTTAACCAGGCAAGTCAGTTAAGAACACATTCTTATTTTCAATGACGGCCTAGGAACGGTGGGTTAACTGCCTTGTTCAGGGGCAGAACAACAGATTTTTACCTTGTCAGCTCCGGGATTCGTTTTTGCAACCTTCCGGTTACTAGTCCAACTCTCTAACCACCTGCCTTACATTGCACTCCACGAGGAGCCTGCGTGGCAGGCTGACTACCTGTTACGCGAGGGCACCAAGAAGCAAAGGTAAGTTGCTAGCTAGCATTAAACTTATATAAAAAAAACAATCAGTCTTCACATAATCACTAGTTAACTACACATGGTTGATGATATTACTAGGTTAACTAGCTTGTCCTGTGTTGCATATAATCGATGCGGTGCCTGTTAATTTCTCATCGAATCACAGCCTACTTCGCCAAACGGGTGATGATTTAACACTGTCGTTGCACCAAACCAAACCATAAATATCAATGCCTTTCTTTAAAATCAATACACAAATACACGACATATATTTCTAAACCTGCATATTTAGTTAATATTGCCTGTGTAACGTGTAGGTTCCGTCCCTCTCTTCGCCTCAACCCGGGCTCGAACCAGGGACCCTTGCACACATCAACAACTGACACCCCATGAAGCATCGTTACCCATCGCGCCACAAAAGCCGCGGCCCTTGCAACGCAAGGGGAAACCCTACTTCAAGTCTCAGAGCGAGTGACGTCACTGATTGAAACGCTATTAGCGCGCACCACCGCTAACTAACTAGCCATTTCACATCGGTTAAACTCACCCCCCTTTTGACCTCCTCCTTTTCCGCAGCAACCAATGATCCGGATCACGGCACCAATGTAACAGTGTAGGTTCCGTCCCTCTCTTTGCCTCAACCCGGGCTCGAACCAGGGACCCTTGCACACATCAACAACTGACACTCCACGAAGCATCGTTAAAGAATAAACGTTTTGTTTTCGAAATGATAGTTTTCGGATTCGACCATATTAATGACCAAAGGCTCGTATTTCTGTGTGCTATTATGTTATAATTAAGTCTATGATTTGGTAGAGCAGTCTGACTGAGTGGTGGTAGGCAGCAGCAGGCTCGTAAGCATTCATTCAAACAGCACTTTTGTGCGTTTGCCAGCAGCTCTTTGCAATGCTTCAAGCATTGAGCTGTTTATGACTTCAAGCCTATCAACTCCCGAGATTAGGCTGGTGTAACCGATGTGAAATGGCTAACTAGTTAGCGGGGTGCGCGCTAATAGCGTTTCAATCAGTGACGTCACTCGCTCTGAGACTTGGTGTAGTTGTTCCCCTTGCTCTGCATGGGCCGGGGCTTTTGTGGAGCGATGGGTAACGATGCTTCGAGGGTGGCTGTTGTCAATGTGTTCCTGGTTCGAGCCCAGGTAGGGGCGAGGAGAGGGACGGAAGCTATACTGTTACACTGGCAATACTAAAGTGCCTATAAGAACATCCAATAGTCAAGGTATATGAAATCCAAATGGTATAGAGAGAAATAGTCCTATAATAACTACAACCTAAAACTTCTTACCTGGGCATATTGAAGACTCATGTTAAAAGGTACCACCAGCTTTCATATGTTCTCATGTTCTGAGCAAGGAACTTAAACGTTAGCTTTTTTTACATAGCACATATTGCACTTTTACTTTCTTCTCCAACACTTTGTTTTTGCATTATTTAAACCAAATTGAACATGTTTCATTATTTATTTGAGGCTAAATTGATTATATTGATGTATTACATTAAGTTAAAATAAGTGTTCATTCAGTATTGTTGTAATTGTCATTATTACAAAATATAAAAAGTATACAATTTATGTTGCTACAGATTGCATATACAATTGAAGTGGGAAGTTTACATACACCTTAGCCAAATACATTTAAACTCAGTTTTTCACAATCCCTGACATTTAATCCTAGTAAAAATTGCCTGTTTTAGGTCAGTTAGGATCACCACTTCATTTTAAGAATGTGAAATGTCAGAATAATAGTAGCGAGAGGGATTTATTTCAGCTTTCATTTCTTTCATCACATTCTCAGTGGGTCAGAAGTTTGCATACACTCAATTAGTATTTGGTAGCATTGCCTTTAAATTGTTTAACTTGGGTCAAATGTTTTGGGTAGCTTTCCACAAGCTTCCCACAATAAGTTGGGTGGCCCATTCCTCCTGACAGAGCTGGTGTAACTGAGTCAGGTTTGTAGGCCTCCTTGCTCGCACACGCTTTTTCAGTTCTGCCCACAAAATGTCTATAGGATTGAGGTCAGGCTTTATGATGACCACTCCAATACCCTGACTTTGTTGTCCTTAAGCCATTTTGCCACAACTTTGGAAGTATGCTTGGGGTCATTGTCCATTTGGAAGACCCATTTGCGACCAAGCTTCAACTTCCTGACTGATGTCTTGCGATGTTGCCACACAATTTTCATTCCTCATAATGCCATCTATTTTGTGAAGTGCACCAGTCCCTCCTGCAGCAAAGCTCCCCCACAACATGATGCTGCCACCCCCCGTGCTTCAGGGTTGGGATGGTGTTCTTCGGCTTGCAAGCCTCCCCCTTTTTCCTCCAAACATAATGATGGTCATTATGGCCAAACAGTTCTATTTTTGTTTCATCAGACCAGAGGACATTTCTCCAAAAAGTACGATCTTTGTCCCCATGTGCAGTTGCAAACCGTAGTCTGGCTTTTTTATGGCGGTTTTGGAGCAGTGGCTTCTTCCTTGCTGAGCGGCCTTTCAGGTTGTGTTGATATAGGATTCGTTTTACTGTGGATATAGATACTTTTGTACCTGTTTCCTCCAGCATCTTCACAAGGTCCTTTGCTGTTGTTCTGGGATTGATTTGCACTTTTTGCACCAAAGTGCGTTCATCTCTAGGATACAGAACGCGTCTTCTTCCTGAGGGGTGTCTTTGGCTATGCCGGATTAAGTGATATGACATGCTATTCTATAAAATCCTTTCTCTGTAATTAATATTACCTGATTGAGCTAGTCATGTAAATGTAATTAACTAGAAAGTCAGGGCACCACGAAAGAGTGTTTATAGAGATGTTATCTTCTGAATAAACTCTGAAAGACCTAGTCATATTTTATATCAATAGCAGTCAATATTAATCGTCACCTTATTTCAGTCTCATCTGAAAGTTGTAAATTCTTGGTTATCTTCACGAACCCTGGCTAACAAGTTGAATCAGCAATACAAAATTGGGTTTAATTATTTATTTCCTAAATACCTAACTAATCACACAGAATTACATATACACAGAATGCAAGTTATGTCATACAGAAAACGTCCCTGGTGGACGGAACCTGTATGATGGCTTGTTACACAAAGAGAGGGGGTTGGGCTTGAATGAAAGAGCGGGAAGACTGAGGAACAAAGGGAGAAGCTGTGCTATCGTAAATACAGTATCTTATGCATTTTAAATTACCGCCCATTTGGAAAAGGAAAATGCAATAAATATTTACTCTGAGCTGCGCTTCCGTAGGTTGGTCGTAGATGCTGGCCGTGTTGGCCAACAGAGATCTTCCTGTCCTCGGACGAATGTCTCTGGTGGTAAATTGGATACCTTGTAGTATCTTCGTTGTGTGATAGACTGGATACGTCGTCCATCCTTTCCTAGACCACGTTTGCAGCTGCTGTTGTTAACTCAATGGCTAGGAAGTATCACTTCTTTAGTGAATAAGAGTTCAAAGTTCATACCATTCACAACCAAAGCTCACACTGAGGTTGGCTTAGTTCTGTAGTTGACATGTTAGTCCTTTTTAACGTATGGACCGTCGTCCTTTCATCCTCGGAACAGGAGGTACAATTTTTGTCAAGGGCTTAAATTACATTTAATCTTATCACAAATAGTTTAATATTCAAACATTTAATTTGCACAACAATTCCATGTGAATCTGATAACTAGAATGTGTAGACTTTCCCAGATACAGTTTATGTCGTCCTGTCATCAGTCATAATGTCTCAGATGACCACCGAACAGACATCATATACATTTAAGTACAACGCATATTTTCAACTGGTTCTATTACCGAAATATGGTTCCTTTCCCCCCACTTGTTTGATGTTCCTAGACTCTCTATGTTTAACAAAGGCTATTCAAGAGTCCTTCAGTAGAGTCAGAGAGAGAGAGGGAAGGGAGAAAGGTATTTATGGGGGGGTCATAAACCTTACCCACAGGCCAACGTCATGACAGGGGTATGACGGCTGCGTGGTCCCATGGTGTTAATACTTGCGTACTATTGTTTGTACAGATGAGCATGGTACCTTCAGGCATTTGGAAATTACTCCCAAGGATAAACCAGACTTGTGGAGGTCTACAATTTCTTTTCTGAGGTCTTGGCTGATTTTTTTTTTTTGATTTTCACATGCTGTCAAGCAGAGGCATTGAGTTTGAAGGTAGGCCTTGAAATACATCCACAGGTACACCTCCAATTGACTCAAATGATGTCAATTAGCCTATCAGAAGCTTCTAAAGCCAAGACATCATTTTCTGGAATTTTCCAAGCTGTTTAAAGGCACAGTCAACTTAGTGTATGTAAACTTCTGACCCACTGGAATTGTGATACAGTAAATTGTAAGTGAAATAATCTGTCTGTAAACAATTGTTGGAATAATTCCTTGTGTCATGCACAAAGTAGATGTCCTAACCGACTTGCCAAAACTATAGTTTGTTAACAAGAAATTTGTGGAGTGGTTGAAAAATAAGTTTTAATGACTCCAACCTAAGTGTATGTAAACTTCCGACTTCAACTGTATATAGTATCAGTATAATCTGCTATAGGGAGGCAGGTGGCTAGCAGTTAAAAGCATTGGGCCAGTAACTGGAAGGTTGCTGTTTTGAATCCCAGAGCCGACTAGGTGGAAAACCTGTCTGTGCCCGTGAGCAAGACGTACGAGACTCTGCTAAATGACTAACATGGTATAAAGACAAACAGGTTCAAACAATACATGATAAATAATACTTCTGAACTAGTTCTAGTACAGACAGTTGAAGCTACTATGTAGAGTTCTCTGTGCAGCTATTGGTCCTTGGGCGCTCTGGAATGGATCTCCTGATGTTCTCTCAGTGACGCTGCCCGGCCAAACCTTTTCTCACAGATAGCGCATTGAAACAGCTTCTATCCTGTGTGGATACGCCAGTGTTTTTTCAGTGTTTCCCCATCAGCAAAGCTCTTCCCACAGTCAGGGCATTTGTATGGCTTCTCTCCAGTGTGGGTTCGCAGGTGTCTTTTCAGGTTAGACGTAGTAGAGAAACTCATCTCACAGTGAGAACAGTTATGAGGCTTCTCACCAGAATGTACCTTTAGGTGTACTTTAAAATTAGTTTCTGAAGAGAAACATTTCCCACACTGAGAGCAAAGGTGTGGCTTCTCTCCAGTGTGTATCGTCTGATGGGCTGCTAAACTTGTCTTATCAGTGTCTCTCTTGTCACACAGGGAGCAGTGGTAAGGCCTTTTGTGCTTTCTCTGGTGAACTATCAGGCTATGCTGTGAAACAAAATGCTGCTTGCAAACAAAGCAAGGGAATGGGCTCTCTATGTGCTTTTTTCTGCTTCCAAGTTAATTGCTCAAGAAGCCGTAAACTCCTTCCACAATCAGAGCACTGGTAAGGTTTCTCTCCAGTGTGAATAGTGTTATGTTTCTTTTCAGTATTCATGTCATGCAAAGCCCTTCCCACACGTAGTGCAAGCATGAGGCTTCACCCTGTGTGCTGCATGAATCTCCTGGCGTTTTTTCATGGTTGAAATAACAGCAAACATTTTGCCACAAGGTTTCTCCCCAGCGTGGGTCCGCATGTGACTGTCTAAGTTGGACTTCTGTGCATAGGTCTTCCTGCAATATGAGCAGTTGTAAGGTTTCTCTGAAGCGAGAAGCCTCAAGTGTCTGCTTAACTTCCCAGAATTATCAAAGCCTTTCCCACAATGAGGACAAATTCTCGTCCTCGATTTATTTTCTTGTGTTTCTTTCCTGTGTACTTTCTGATGTGTCTTAAGATGACCAATATGACGGAATATCTTTCCACATTCAGAGCATACATGAGGTTTCTCTCCATTGCAAGTTAGCTCATGTTTTTCCAGACTTTACCATGATGCAAAACGCTTCCCACATTCATCACAAGAGAGACAGATATCACCTGAGTGGGTTCTCATGCAGTCTCAGATAATTCACACTACTAAATGTCTTGTCACACTGATCACAGGAGAAATAGCTAGGCCCATCTAGTAAGTGTTTTTTCTCATGCCATTTAGCATGAGACAAACTATTAAATGTCGTTCCACATTCAGAGCACGCATAAGGTTTCTCTCCAGTGTGAGTTAGCTGGTGTTTTTCCAGACCTTGCTGTGTTGTGAATGTCATCCCACTCTCAGCTCTCCCTCTTGTGATATCTCCAAAGTGAGTTCTCACATGCTGTTTCAGATTATACACATTTCTAAATGTCTTCTTACAAGTGGAGCACTTTCCGTCTTCAATTTTTTTTCTCCCCATTTAAAGAAACCACCAGCAAGTTTAGTCCCTTGTTATTGGTCCTTTTGTCTGAGTTGGAACGTTTCTTGATTGAAATAACAGCTACCTTGTGAGTCTTTGTAGTGTATTTTACACTTTGTGTTAGGATCAAGAATGGTTCTTGGTAAAAAAATTAAATGAAATTAAAAGTGTCTACAAATATATATTTCTCTTCAGATACTGTGAGAGGTCCATACCTGTGGTGTTGTATTGGCCCAGCGTGCCAACGGAACGGACATCCCATTGGTCCCAAATGGCAAAGCCTGCCCACCCACGATTGGCAGATTACCTTATTATCTGGAAAAGGACACTGACGATGGCTGCTGCTGTAGATACAATAACATTTCAAGACTACTTCAGAACATCACAACTCTTCAGTGGGTGTTTCTTTTCTCATTTGTATGCAATCTAGAATCATGACGCAACCCAAAGACTTGATTACAAACTACTGAGTGGAGCGTAACGTGGCTAGTTATGACTCTCCACCATTGGGCGGACTATTTATTTGTCATTGTTATGTTTGATTACAAAATCCCCAGTCTGAAATTGACATGCAAGCGACGAATCACGACTCAACAGACATCAACATACTGTTGTCCTGCACATCTAACAAGCTTCCTCGTGTCTCTAGTCAGAATAAACACCTCGTGGCTCTAGTCAGAATAAACACCTCGTGTCTCTAGTCAGAATAAACACCTCGTGTCTCTAGTCAGAATAAACACCTCGTGTCTCTAGTCAGATTAAACACCTCGTGTCTCTAGTCAGAATAAACACCTCGTGTCTCTAGTCAGAATAAACACCTCGTGTCTCTAGTCAGAATAAACACCTCGTGTCTCTAGTCAGAATAAACACCTCGTGTCTCTAGTCAGATTAAACACCTCGTGTCTCTAGTCAGAATAAACACCTCGTGTCTCTAGTCAGAATAAACACCTCGTGTCTCTAGTCAGAATAAACACCTCGTGTCTCTAGTCAGAATAAACACCTCGTGTCTCTAGTCAGAATAAACACCTCGTGTCTCTGGTCAGAATAAACACCAACTGGAACCACTGGCTGGACAGTCCTTTCTTTAAGAACAGAGAGTTACCAAGTACCATCACATCTGACAACATTATTCCTGTCATCCCTGGACATCTGTTACGCTGGCACCGAGACATCTGTTACGCTGGCGCCGAGACATCTGTTACGCTGGCACCGAGACATCCCTTACGCTGGCACCGAGTCATCTGTTACGCTGGCACCGAGACACCCCTTATGCTGGCACGAGACATCTGTTACTTTGGCACCGAGACATCTGTTACTCTGGCACCGAGACATCTGTTACTCTGGCACCGAGACATCTGTTACTCTGGCACCGAGACATCTGTTACGCTGGCACCGAGACATCTGTTACTCTGGCACCGAGACATCTGTTACTCTGGCACCGAGACATCTGTTACGCTGGCACCGAGTCATCTGTTACGCTGGCACCGAGACATCCCTTACGCTGGCACCGAGACACCCCTTACGCTGGCACCGAGACACCCCTTACGCTGGCACCGAGACACCCCTTACGCTGGCACCGAGGCACCCCTTACGCTGGCACCGAGACACCCCTTACGCTGGCACCGAGACACCCCTTACGCTGGCACCGAGACACCCCTTACGCTGGCACCGAGACACCCCTTACGCTGGCACCGAGACACCCCTTACGCTGGCACCGAGACACCCCTTACGCTGGCACCGAGACACCCCTTAAGCTGGCACCGAGGCACCCCTTACGCTGGCACCGAGACACCCCTTACGCTGGCACCGAGACACCCCTTACGCTGGCACCGAGACACCCCTTACGCTGGCACCGAGACACCCCTTACGCTGGCACCGAGACACCCCTTACGCTGGCACCGAGGCATCCGTTACGCTGGCACCGAGGCATCTGTTACGCTGGCACCGAGACACCCCTTACGCTGGCACCGAGACACCCCTTACGCTGGCACCGAGACACCCCTTACGCTGGCACCGAGGCATCTGTTAAGCTGGTACCTAGACATCTGTTACGCTGGCACCTAGACATCTGTTACGCTGGCACCGAGACATCTGTTACGCTGGCACCGAGACATCTGTTACGCTGGCACCGAGTCATCTGTTACGCTGGCACCGAGGCATCTGTTACGCTGGCACCGAGACATCTGTTACGCTGGCACCTAGACATCTGTTACGCTGGCACCGAGACATCTGTTACGCTGGCACCGAGACATCTGTTACGCTGGCACCTAGACATCTGTTACGCTGGCACCGAGGCATCTGTTACGCTGGCACCGAGGCATCTGTTACGCTGGCACCGAGACATCTGTTACGCTGGCACCGAGACATCTGTTACGCTGGCACCGAGTCATCTGTTACGCTGGCACCGAGGCATCTGTTACGCTGGCACCGAGACATCTGTTACGCTGGCACCGAGACATCTGTTACGCTGGCACCGAGACATCTGTTACGCTGGCACCGAGACATCTGTTACGCTGGCACCTAGACATCTGTTACGCTGGCACCTAGACATCTGTTACGCTGGCACCTAGACATCTGTTACGCTGGCACCGAGGCATCTGTTACGCTGGCACCGAGGCATCTGTTACGCTGGCACCGAGTCATCTGTTACGCTGGCACCGAGACACCCCTTACGCTGGCACCGAGGCATCTGTTACGCTGGCACCGAGGCATCTGTTACGCTGGCACCGAGACACCCCTTACGCTGGCACCGAGGCATCTGTTACGCTGGCACCGAGACATCTGTTACCCTGGCACCGAGACATCTGTTACTCTGGCACCGAGGCATCTGTTACGCTGGCACCTAGACATCCCTTACGCTGGCACCGAGACATCCGTTACGCTGGCACCGAGGCATCTGTTACGCTGGCACCGAGGCATCTGTTACGCTGGCACCGAGGCATCTGTTACGCTGGCACCGAGACACCCCTTACGCTGGCACCGAGGCATCTGTTACTCTGGCACCGAGGCATCTGTTACGCTGGCACCTAGACATCTGTTACGCTGGCACCGAGACATCTGTTAAGCTGGCACCGAGACATCTGTTACGCTGGCACCTAGACATCTGTTACGCTGGCACCGAGGCATCTGTTACGCTGGCACCGAGGCATCTGTTACGCTGGCACCGAGACATCTGTTACGCTGGCACCGATACATCTGTTACGCTGGCACCGAGTCATCTGTTACGCTGGCACCGAGGCATCTGTTACGCTGGCACCGAGACATCTGTTACGCTGGCACCGAGACATCTTTTACGCTGGCACCGAGACATCTGTTACTCTGGCACCTAGACATCTGTTACTCTGGCACCTAGACATCTGTTACGCTGGCACCTAGACATCTGTTACGCTGGCACCGAGGCATCTGTTACGCTGGCACCGAGTCATCTGTTACGCTGGCACCGAGACACCCCTTACGCTGGCACCGAGGCATCTGTTACGCTGGCACCAAGACATCTGTTACTCTGGCACCGAGGCATCTGTTACGCTGGCACCTAGACATCTGTCACGCTGGCACCGAGACATCTGTTACGCTGGCACCGAGGCATCTGTTACGCTGGCACCGAGGCATCTGTTACGCTGGCACCGAGGCATCTGTTACGCTGGCACCGAGACATCTGTTACGCTGGCACCGAGACATCTGTTACGCTGGCACCGAGACATCTGTTACGCTGGCACCGAGACATCTGTTACCCTGGCACCGAGACATCTGTTACTCTGGCACCGAGGCATCTGTTACGCTGGCACCGAGACATCTGTTACGCTGGCACCTAGACATCTGTTACGCTGGCACCGAGACATCTGTTACTCTGGCACCGAGACATCTGTTACGCTGGCACCTAGACATCTGTTACGCTGGCACCTAGACATCTGTTACGCTGGCACCGAGGCATCTGTTACGCTGGCACCGAGGCATCTGTTACGCTGGCACCGAGACATCTGTTACGCTGGCACCGATACATCTGTTACGCTGGCACCGAGTCATCTGTTACGCTGGCACCGAGGCATCTGTTACGCTGGCACCGAGACATCTGTTACGCTGGCACCGAGACATCTTTTACGCTGGCACCGAGACATCTGTTACTCTGGCACCTAGACATCTGTTACTCTGGCACCTAGACATCTGTTACGCTGGCACCTAGACATCTGTTACGCTGGCACCTAGACATCTGTTACGCTGGCACCGAGGCATCTGTTACGCTGGCACCGAGTCATCTGTTACGCTGGCACCGAGACACCCCTTACGCTGGCACCGAGGCATCTGTTACGCTGGCACCGAGACATCTGTTACTCTGGCACCGAGGCATCTGTCACGCTGGCACCTAGACATCTGTCACGCTGGCACCGAGACATCTGTTACGCTGGCACCGAGGCATCTGTTACGCTGGCACCGAGGCATCTGTTACGCTGGCACCGAGGCATCTGTTACGCTGGCACCGAGACATCTGTTACGCTGGCACCGAGACATCTGTTACGCTGGCACCGAGACATCTGTTACGCTGGCACCGAGACATCTGTTACCCTGGCACCGAGACATCTGTTACTCTGGCACCGAGGCATCTGTTACGCTGGCACCGAGACATCTGTTACGCTGGCACCTAGACATCTGTTACGCTGGCACCGAGACATCTGTTACTCTGGCACCGAGACATCTGTTACGCTGGCACCTAGACATCTGTTACGCTGGCACCTAGACATCTGTTACGCTGGCACCGAGGCATCTGTTACGCTGGCACCGAGGCATCTGTTACGCTGGCACCGAGACATCTGTTACGCTGGCACCGAGACATCTGTTACGCTGGCACCGAGACATCCGTTACGCTGGCACCGAGACACCCCTTACGCTGGCACCGAGACACCCCTTACGCTGGCACCGAGGCATCCGTTACGCTGGCACCGAGACATCTGTTACGCTGGCACCGAGACATCTGTTACGCTGGCACCGAGACATCTGTTACGCTGGCACCGAGACATCTGTTACGCTGGCACCGAGACATCTGTTACGCTGGCACCGAGACATCTGTTACGCTGGCACCGAGACATCTGTTACGCTGGCACCGAGACATCTGTTACGCTGGCACCGAGACATCTGTTACGCACACTAACATTATGTTCTACCTTTTCACCTCACTGAGGAAAACATTCTGACAGCGTGAAACATCCACAAAAACATGATCAATATGAATAACTGGATTTCAATCATGATTCTACTGACATTTCATAGGCAACCTAAATCAATAGAGGGTTAGTGTATACGTTTTTTTACCAAACATAATCAATACCCAAACATAATCAATAACCCAAACATAATCAATAACCCAAACATAATCAATAACCAAAACATAACCAATAACCAAGATGGTATCATCATCATTTATCTTTTCATATTTGTGCCAATCTTTCTAAAAACAGAAAATAGACACAATTCAATGGATATCAATCAACAAAGAGGTAATAATATGTAGGCTATTGTCACGTCCTGGCCAGTATAAGGTTAATTGTTTTTGTAGTTTGGTCAGGACGTGGCAGGGGGTATTTGTTTTATGTGGTTCGGGGTGGTGTGTTTGTGTAAAGGGTGTTTGATTTAGTATTTCCGGGTTTTTGGTTGATGGTCTATGTGTTTGTATTCTATGGTTAGTCTGGTGTGTGTGTTTCTATGTTTGGTTAATTGGGGTTGGGACTCTCAGTTGAAGGCAGGTGTTGTCTATCTGCCTTTGATTGAGAGTCCCATATATTAGGGTGTGTTTGTGTGTGTGATTGGTGGGTGATTGTTCTGTGTTGAGCCTATGCTTTGCAGACTGTCAGTTTATCGTTCGTTTTCTTTGTTGTTTTTGTATTCGTGTTGATTTCATTAAATGTTCAAAATGAACAACTGCACACCTGCTGCGTATTGGTCTACCTTTGAAGGCTGGCTGTATTGCGTGCAGATGACTGAACTGCTCAGTTTTGTGTCTGTAGGTATACAGATGAGGAGACATACAAAGGTATGTCTATTGGTATGCTATGCAGATCACATTTACCATCCTCCTCCCTTTCCTCTTCAATGAATATCCCAGAGGCCTCTACATTATTGACAAGGTATGTGTATGAAAACCATTTTCAAAACAGTTTTTTTTCATTCACCACAAAAAAACAAGGTATGAGTTCTGTCGTGTGTATGTTTTGTTAATCATCTGTATAATTACAGTTTTTTAAATTCAGACTTCACCCTCCCTACCGGGTAGGGTATAATTTGTGGAACGTTCCAACAGGAATTTGTTCCAAAAACTTTGTGAAGCACAAGGATGCCAACAAACAACGCATACAAAGTAACATGATCAATTCACCGAGCTAACTAGCTGCTGAATAGGCATCAACTCACCACGTAGCTTATTCTTTATGTTTGTCCATAGGCTAACAGAGCGAATAAATGTGGTGAGTGAAAAACGTAATGAAATAGCCCAACTCCCTACCCGGTATCTTATTCTGCCGCTAAACAACTTTGTATGCGTTGTTTGTTGGCAACCTTGCTATTTACAACGTTTTTGGAACAGATTCCGGAACGTTCCACAAATTATAAACTAACCCCCTACACCTCTGTTCACCAGTCTCAATTCAATGACAGTCTTTTTAATGACACAGTTCACCAGTCTCAATTCAATGACAGTCTTTTTAATGGCACAGTTCTCCAGTCTCAATTCAATGACAGTGTGTTTAATGACTCTGGATAACTGACTGCATGTTTCCCTGTAATCCATTAACTACTAACTCCCAAGGTCTTCGTCCCAAATGGCACCCAATTCAGAATGAAGTGCTCTACCTTAGAGCAGGGTCCTAGGCCCATAGGGAATTTGGTAGCATTTGGGACGCAGGATGGTCCCTATCAATATTTGACTTACCAGTATTAACCAAAACCTTCATGTTGCTCTTCTTCTTTTGTCATCTTTCACATGGAGGTTCTGTCTGACTGTACCCCCCTTCTCTCTTCACCGATAGACCTCAGACTCTTTGTGCTCTGGTCGCTATGGTTACAGTCAGAATCCATGGAGCGGGTTGTGGACATAAAAGACGTAAAAAAGAGAGAGTGGGGCGGCTGGATTTGAAGCTTCTGAAAGTATCAAGGTAAGCCTATGTTAATATGTGTGCGGATATTAAAAAGTTTTCCAAACCCCGAAGACGCCCCATTTTACTTTAACAAAACTGCTTGGCACTGGCCTTAATGTGGCTTGTAGTTTTGTTTTCATTTTTGGATTCCCCATGCGCGAGTGCAGACTTCCTGGTACGTCACGCATATAAATATAAACTACCACAAGATGGCGACATAATCCACAGGATGAAATCATATAATGAGAGATGGAGAGAGAGGGAGATGGAGGGGGAGATGAGCGAGAGAGAGATGGAGAGAGCGAGAGAGAGATGGAGAGAGGGGGAGATGAGCGAGAGAGAGATGGAGAGAGCGAGAGAGAGCGAGAGAGAGATGGAGAGAGCGAGAGAGAGCGAGAGAGAGATGGAGAGAGCGAGAGAGAGATCGAGAGAGAGATGGAGAGAGCGAGAGAGCGAGAGAGAGATGGAGAGAGCGAGAGAGAGATGGAGAGAGATGGAGAGGGAGATGGAGAGAGCGATGGAGTGATGAGAGATGGAGAGAGAGAGAGTTGGAGAGAGTGAGAGAGAAGATGGAGAGAGCGATGGAGAGCGATGGAGAGAGATGGAGAGAGAGATGGAGAGAGAGATGGAGAGAGCGAGAGAGAGAGATGGAGAGAGATGGAGAGAGAGATGGAGAGAGCGAGATGGAGAGAGTGAGAGAGAGCGAGATGGTGAGAGAGAGAGAGATGGAGAGAGCAAGAGAGAGATGGAGAGATGGAGAGAGAAGATGGAGAGAGCGAGAGAGAAGATGGAGAGAGCGAGAGAGCGATGGAGAGGGAGATGGAGTGATATGGAGAGTGATAGAGAGAGAGATGGAGAGAGTAAAAGAGAAGTGAGTAATCCACTGATTACAGGGACCTGGAGTTAAGACCCTTCCACCCTACGACATCGCCTCAATCAACTGTCTACACACACACACACACACACACACACACACACACACACACACTCGACCCTACGACATCGCCTCAATCAACTGTCTACACACACACACACTCGACCTTGCGACATCCCTCAATCAACTGCATTCACTGGAGAGAAAGTGAAAGGGAAGGGGGTAGAGGGGGGATGAGGGAAAGATGGGGGGATGAGGGAAAGATGGGGGGATGAGGGAAAGATGGGGGGATGGAGGGAGAGATGGGGGGATGGAGGGAGAGATGGAGAGAGAGTGATGGAGAGATGGAGAGAGAGATTGAGAGAGATGGAGAGAGAGAAGATGGAGAGAGCGATGGAGAGGGAGATGGAGTGATATGGAGAGTGATGGAGAGAGAGATGGAGAGATGGAGAGAGTAAAAGAGAAGTGAGTAATCCACTGATTACAGGGACCTGGAGTTAAGACCCTTCCACCCTTCCTTCCAGATGTAGGGAAAGATGGAGGGGGAGATGGGGGATGGAGGGAGAGATTGGGGATGGAGGGAGAGATGGAGGGAGAGATGGGGGATGGAGGGAGAGATGGGGGATGGAGGGAGAGATGGGGGGATGGAGGGAGAGACGGAGGGAGAGATGGGGGGATGGAGGGAGAGATGGGGATGGATGGAGGGAGAGATGGGGATGGATGGAGGGAGAGATGGGGGATAGATGAGGGAGAGATGGGGGATAGATGGAGTGAGAGATGGGGATAGATGGAGGGAGAGATGGGGGCGAGAGAGAGTGAGTGAGAGATGGGGGATGGAGGGAGAGATGGGGGATGGAGGGAGAGATGGAGGGAGAGAGAGAGTGAGTGAGAGATGGGGGATGGAGGGATAGATGGAGGGATGGAGGGAGAGAGAGTGAGTGAGTGGGGGATGGAGGGAGAGATGGGGGATGGAGGGAGAGAGTGAGGGAGTGAGTGGGGGATGGAGGGAGAGATGGGGGATGGAGGGAGCGAGTGAGTGAGAGATGGGGGGATGGAGGATGTGATGGAGGGAGTGATGGAGGGAGAGATGGATGGAGAGATGGGGGGATGGAGGGAGAGAGAGAGTGAGTGGGGGATGGAGGGATAGATGGAGGGATGGAGGGAGAGATAGATGGGGGATGGAGGGAGAGAGTGAGTGAGAGATGGAGGGATAGATGGGGGGATGGAGGGAGAGA
The DNA here is from genome assembly GCF_965601325.2 of Salmo salar. NCBI lineage: Eukaryota > Metazoa > Chordata > Actinopteri > Salmoniformes > Salmonidae > Salmo > Salmo salar. Next base: position 10,896,325 of record NC_138302.1, read on the forward strand.
GTGAGGGAGTGAGTGGGGAATGGAGGGAGAGATGGGGGGGATGTAGGGAGAGAGTGAGTGAGAGATGGAGGGATGGAGGGATAGATGGAGGGAGAGAGTGAGTGAGAGATGGAGGGATGGAGGGAGAGATGGAGGGAGTGAGTGGGGAATGGAGGGAGATGGGGGATGGAGGGAGAGAGTGAGTGAGAGATGGAGGGATAGATGGAGGGATGGAGGGAGAGAGTGAGGGAGTGAGTGGGGAATGGAGGGAGAGATGGGGGGATGGAGGGAGAGAGTGAGGGAGTGAGTGGGGAATGGAGGGAGAGATGGGGGATGTAGGGAGAGAGTGAGTGAGTGAGAGATGGGGGGATGGAGGGAGAGAGTGAGTGAGAGATGGAGGGATGGAGGGATAGATGGAGGGAGAGAGTGAGTGGGGGATGGAGGGAGAGAGTGAGTGAGAGATGGGGGGATGGAGAGAGTGAGTGAGAGATGGGGGAGAGAGAGAGTGAGTGAGAGATGGAGGGATAGATGGGGGATGGAGGGAGAGAGTGAGTGAGTGGGGGATGGAGGGAGAGATGGGGGAATGGAGGGAGAGAGTGAGTGAGAGATGGAGGGATAGATGGGGGATGGAGGGAGAGAGTGAGGGAGTGAGTGAGTGGGGAATGGAGGGAGAGATGGGGGGATGTAGGGAGAGAGTGAGTGAGAGATGGAGGGATGGAGGGATAGATGGAGGGAGAGAGTGAGTGAGAGATGGAGGGATAGATGGGGGATGGAGGGAGAGATGGAGGGAGTGAGTGGGGAATGGAGGGAGATGGGGGATGGAGGGAGAGAGTGAGTGAGAGATGGAGGGATAGATGGAGGGATGGAGGGAGAGAGTGAGGGAGTGAGTGGGGAATGGAGGGAGAGATGGGGGGATGGAGGGAGAGAGTGAGGGAGTGAGTGGGGAATGGAGGGAGAGATGGGGGATGTAGGGAGAGAGTGAGTGAGTGAGAGATGGGGGGATGGAGGGAGAGAGTGAGTGAGAGATGGAGGGATGGAGGGATAGATGGAGGGAGAGAGTGAGTGGGGGATGGAGGGAGAGAGTGAGTGAGAGATGGGGGGATGGAGAGAGTGAGTGAGAGATGGGGGAGAGAGAGAGTGAGTGAGAGATGGAGGGAGAGATGGGGGGATGGAGGGAGAGAGTGAGGGAGTGAGTGGGGGATGGAGGGAGAGATGGGGGATGGAGGGAGCGAGTGAGTGAGAGATGGGGTGATGGAGGAGAGATGGATGGAGAGATGGGGGATGGAGGGAGGATGGAGGGAGAGAGAGAGTGAGTGAGAGATGGGGATGGAGGGAGGGATGGAGGGAGAGATAGATGGGGGATGGAGGGAGAGAGTGAGTGAGAGATGGAGGGATAGATGGGGGATGGAGGAAGAGAGTGAGGGAGTGAGTGGGGAATGGAGGGAGAGATGGGGGGATGGAGGGAGAGAGTGAGGGACTGAGTGGGGAATGGAGGGAGAGATGGGGGGATGTAGGGAGAGAGTGAGGGAGTGAGTGGGGAATGGAGGGAGAGATGGGGGGATGTAGGGAGAGAGTGAGGGAGTGAGTGGGGAATGGAGGGAGAGATGGGGGGATGTAGGGAGAGAGTGAGTGAGAGATGGGGGGATGGAGGGAGAGAGTGAGTGAGAGATGGAGGGATGGAGGGATAGATGGAGGGAGAGAGTGAGTGGGGGATGGAGGGAGAGAGTGAGTGAGAGATGGGGGGGATGGAGAGAGTGAGTGAGAGATGGGGGATGGAGAGAGAGAGTGAGTGAGAGATGGAGGGATAGATGGGGGATGGAGGGAGAGATGGAGGGATAGATGGAGGGAGAGAGTGAGTGAGAGATGGAGGGATAGATGGGGGATGGAGGGAGAGAGTGAGTGAGTGGGGGATGGAGGGAGAGATGGGGGAATGGAGGGAGAGAGTGAGTGAGAGATGGAGGGATAGATGGGGGATGGAGGGAGAGAGTGAGTGAGTGGGGGATGGAGGGAGAGATGGGGGAATGGAGGGAGAGAGTGAGTGAGAGATGGAGGGATGGAGGAAGAGATGGAGGGAGAGTGAGTGAGAGATGGAGGGATAGATGGAGGGAGAGAGTGAGTGAGATAGTGAGTGGGGGAAGGAGGGATAGATGGAGGGAGAGATGGGTGGATGGAGGGAGGGAGAGAGTGATGGGGGATGGAGGGAGAGAGTGAGTGATGGGGGATGGAGGGAGAGAGTGAGTGATGGGGGATGGAGGGAGAGAGTGAGTGAGTGGGAAGCTTGAAAGGTAGAAGTAGAGGATGAGAGAGAATGCTTTGTTGCTCCTCTCAGTGGTCCTGTGTGGCTCAGTTGGTAAGAGTGTGGTGCAAAGTAACAGAAAGGTTGTGGGTTCAAGTCCTTTAGGGATCACATATACATTGTTCCATAGTGTGTGTGGAGAGAATGGCAGAGAGTAGAGAGAGTCACTGCAAAGCAATAGTTCTGGCCAGTAATCATTCTGACCAATCATTCCGTGTCTCTATCAGCTGCACGTTCCTAGCCACCCTAACCTGTTCAGACAGATGCGTTGTGACTGGTCTAATCAGGTGTGAGATTAGATGGTTAAACACGTGTGTGTTTGCCGCTTTCAACCATTTTCCAATCAAACAAAAAAATGAGGCATAAGTAATGACTGTGATTTCTGCTCAAACAGATGGAGAAGAGGCCATTCAAAAAGGTACCAGAAACACATCAAAACACAATAACGTTAAAAATCCATGTATGTAGTTCTGTCCTTGAGCTGTTATTGTCTAGTAATGTTCTGTGTTATGTCATGTTTCATGTTCTGTGTTATGTCATGTTCTGTATGTCGTCATGTTTCATGTTCTGTGTTATGTCATGTTTCATGTTCTGTGTTATGTCATGTTTCATGTTCTGTGTTATGTCATGTTCTGTATGTCGTCATGTTTCATGTTCTGTGTTATGTCATGTTTCATGTTCTGTGTTATGTCATGTTTCATGCTCTTATGTCATGTTTCATGTTTCATGTTCTGTGTTATGTCAATGTTTCACGTTCTGCGTTATGTCAATGTTTCATGTTCTGTGTTATGTCAATGTTTCACGTTCTGCGTTATGTCATGTTTCATGTTTAGCGTTATGTCATGTTTCATGTTCTGTGTTATGTCATGTTTCATGCTCTGTGTTATGTCATGTTTCATGCTCTGTGTTATGTCATGTTTCATGCTCTGTGTTATGTCATGTTTCATGCTCTGTGTTATGTCATGTTTCATGCTCTGTGTGGACCCCAGGAAGAGTAGCTGTGGCTTTCCCAACAGTTAATGGGAATCCCCCCAAAAGGGTGGATAATGACAGTTCACAGAAGTAGCAAGTAAAGGTAGACCTGTCAATTAGTTCATGTTTTTACTGATATCAATTTTGTTTATCAATTATTAAGTAATTAAAACTCGTAATTCTGTTACCAAATCGGGGTCTCCTGTTACTGTCCTCCCTTCCACTGACATACTGTTATGTTCAGCTCATAGTGTCTCCTGTTACTGTCCTCTCTTCCACTGACATACTGTTATGTTCAGCTCATAGTGTCTCCTGTTACTGTCCTCTCTTCCACTGACATACTGTTATGTTCAGCTCATAGTGTCTCCTGTTACTGTCCTCTCTTCCACTGACATACTGTTATGTTCAGCTCATAGTGTCTCCTGTTACTGTCCTCTCTTCCACTGACATACTGTTATGTTCAGCTCATAGTGTCTCCTGCTACTGTCCTCTCTTCCACTGACATACTGTTATGTTCAGCTCATAGTGTCTCCTGTTACTGTCCTCTCTTCCACTGTTATGTTCAGCTCATAGTGTCTCCTGTTACTGTCCTCTATTCCACTGACATACTGTTATGTTCAGCTCATAGTGTCTCCTGTTACTGTCCTCTCTTCCACTGACATACTGTTATGTTCAGCTCATAGTGTCTCCTGTTACTGTCCTCCCTTCCACTGACATACTGTTATGTTCAGCTCATAGTGTTTCCTGTTACTGTCCTCTCTTCCACTGACATACTGTTATGTTCAGCTCATAGTGTCTCCTGTTACTGTCCTCTCTTCTACTGACATACTGTTATGTTCAGCTCATAGTGTCTCCTGCTACTGTCCTCTCTTCCACTGTTATGTTCAGCTCATAGTGTTTCCTGTTACTGTCCTCTCTTCTACTGACATACTGTTATGTTCAGCTCATAGTGTCTCCTGTTACTGTCCTCTCTTCCACTGACATACTGTTATGTTCAGCTCATAGTGTTTCCTGTTACTGTCCTCTCTTCCACTGTTATGTTCAGCTCATAGTGTCTCCTGTTACTGTCCTCTCTTCCACTGACATACTGTTATGTTCAGCTCATAGTGTCTCCTGTTACTGTCCTCCCTTCCACTGACATACTGTTATGTTCAGCTCATAGTGTCTCCTGTTACTGTCCTCTCTTCCACTGACATACTGTTATGTTCAGCTCATAGTGTCTCCTGTTACTGTCCTCCCTTCCAAGTGACATACTGTTATGTTCAGCTCATAGTGTCTCCTGTTACTGTCCTCTCTTCCACTGACATACTGTTATGTTCAGCTCATAGTGTCTCCTGTTACTGTCCTCTCTTCCACTGACATACTGTTATGTTCAGCTCATAGTGTCTCCTGTTACTGTCCTCTCTTCCACTGTCATACTGTTATGTTCAGCTCATAGTGTCTCCTGTTACTGTCCTCTCTTCCACTGACATACTGTTATGTTCAGCTCATAGTGTCTCCTGTTACTGTCCTCTCTTCCACTGACATACTGTTATGTTCAGCTCATAGTGTCTCCTGTTACTGTCCTCTCTTCCACTGACATACTGTTATGTTCAGCTCATAGTGTCTCCTGTTACTGTCCTCTCTTCCACTGACATACTGTTATGTTCAGCTCATAGTGTCTCCTGTTACTGTCCTCTCTTCCACTGACATACTGTTATGTTCAGCTCATAGTGTCTCCTGTTACTGTCCTCTCTTCCACTGACATACTGTTATGTTCAGCTCATAGTGTTTCCTGTTACTGTCCTCTCTTCCACTGACATACTGTTATGTTCAGCTCATAGTGTCTCCTGTTACTGTCCTCTCTTCCACTGACATACTGTTATGTTCAGCTCATAGTGTCTCCTGTTACTGTCCTCTCTTCCACTGACATACTGTTATGTTCAGCTCATAGTGTCTCCTGTTACTGTCCTCTCTTCCACTGACATACTGTTATGTTCAGCTCATAGTGTCTCCTGTTACTGTCCTCTCTTCCACTGACATACTGTTATGTTCAGCTCATAGTGTCTCCTGTTACTGTCCTCTCTTCCACTGACATACTGTTATGTTCAGCTCATAGTGTCTCCTGTTACTGTCCTCTCTTCCACTGTTATGTTCAGCTCATAGTGTTTCCTGTTACTGTCCTCTCTTCCACTGACATACTGTTATGTTCAGCTCATAGTGTCTCCTGTTACTGTCCTCTCTTCCACTGACATACTGTTATGTTCAGCTCATAGTGTCTCCTGTTACTGTCCTCTCTTCCACTGACATACTGTTATGTTCAGCTCATAGTGTCTCCTGTTACTGTCCTCTCTTCCACTGTTATGTTCAGCTCATCGTGTCTCCTGTTACTGTCCTCCCTTCCACTGACATACTGTTATGTTCAGCTCATAGTGTCTCCTGTTACTGTCCTCTCTTCCACTGTTATGTTCAGCTCATAGTGTCTCCTGTTACTGTCCTCTCTTCCACTGACATACTGTTATGTTCAGCTCATAGTGTTTCCTGTTACTGTCCTCTCTTCCACTGTTATGTTCAGCTCATAGTGTCTCCTGTTACTGTCCTCTCTTCCAGTGACATACTGTTATGTTCAGCTCATAGTGTCTCCTGTTACTGTCCTCTCTTCCACTGACATACTGTTATGTTCAGCTCATAGTGTCTCCTGTTACTGTCCTCTCTTCCACTGACATACTGTTATGTTCAGCTCATAGTGTCTCCTGTTACTGTCCTCCCTTCCACTGACATACTGTTATGTTCAGCTCATAGTGTCTCCTGTTACTGTCCTCTCTTCCACTGACATACTGTTATGTTCAGCTCATAGTGTCTCCTGTTACTGTCCTCTCTTCCACTGACATACTGTTATGTTCAGCTCATAGTGTCTCCTGTTACTGTCCTCTCTTCCACTGACATACTGTTATGTTCAGCTCATAGTGTCTCCTGTTACTGTCCTCTCTTCCACTGACATACTGTTATGTTCAGCTCATAGTGTCTCCTGTTACTGTCCTCTCTTCCATGACATACTGTTATGTTCAGCTCATAGTGTCTCCTGTTACTGTCCTCTCTTCCACTGACATACTGTTATGTTCAGCTCATAGTGTCTCCTGTTACTGTCCTCTCTTCCACTGACATACTGTTATGTTCAGCTCATAGTGTCTCCTGTTACTGTCCTCTCTTCCACTGACATACTGTTATGTTCAGCTCATAGTGTCTCCTGTTACTGTCCTCTCTTCCACTGACATACTGTTATGTTCAGCTCATAGTGTCTCCTGTTACTGTCCTCTCTTCCACTGACATACTGTTATGTTCAGCTCATAGTGTCTCCTGTTACTGTCCTCCCTTCACTGCATACTGTTATGTTCAGCTCATAGTGTCTCCTGTTACTGTCCTCTCTTCCACTGACATACTGTTATGTTCAGCTCATAGTGTCTCCTGTTACTGTCCTCTCTTCCTACTGTTATGTTCAGCTCATAGTGTCTCCTGTTACTGTCCTCTCTTCCACTGACATACTGTTATGTTCAGCTCATAGTGTCTCCTGTTACTGTCCTCTCTTCCACTGACATACTGTTATGTTCAGCTCATAGTGTCTCCTGCTACTGTCCTCTCTTCCACTGACATACTGTTATGTTCAGCTCATAGTGTCTCCTGTTACTGTCCTCTCTTCCACTGACATACTGTTATGTTCAGCTCATAGTGTCTCCTGTTACTGTCCTCTCTTCCACTGACATACTGTTATGTTCAGCTCATAGTGTCTCCTGTTACTGTCCTCTCTTCCACTGACATACTGTTATGTTCAGCTCATAGTGTCTCCTGTTACTGTCCTCTCTTCCACTGACATACTGTTATGTTCAGCTCATAGTGTCTCCTGTTACTGTCCTCTCTTCCACTGACATACTGTTATGTTCAGCTCATAGTGTCTCCTGTTACTGTCCTCTCTTCCACTGACATACTGTTATGTTCAGCTCATAGTGTCTCCTGTTACTGTCCTCTCTTCCACTGACATACTGTTATGTTCAGCTCATAGTGTCTCCTGTTACTGTCCTCTCTTCCACTGACATACTGTTATGTTCAGCTCATAGTGTCTCCTGTTACTGTCCTCTCTTCCACTGACATACTGTTATGTTCAGCTCATAGTGTCTCCTGTTACTGTCCTCTCTTCACTGACATACTGTTATGTTCAGCTCATAGTGTCTCCTGTTACTGTCCTCTCTTCCACTGACATACTGTTATGTTCAGCTCATAGTGTCTCCTGTTACTGTCCTCTCTTCCACTGACATACTGTTATGTTCAGCTCATAGTGTCTCCTGTTACTGTCCTCTCTTCCACTGTTATGTTCAGCTCATAGTGTCTCCTGTTACTGTCCTCTCTTCCACTGACATACTGTTATGTTCAGCTCATAGTGTCTCCTGTTACTGTCCTCTCTTCCACTGTTATGTTCAGCTCATAGTGTCTCCTGTTACTGTCCTCTCTTCCACTGACATACTGTTATGTTCAGCTCATAGTGTCTCCTGTTACTGTCCTCTCTTCCACTGACATACTGTTATGTTCAGCTCATAGTGTCTCCTGTTACTGTCCTCTCTTCCACTGACATACTGTTATGTTCAGCTCATAGTGTCTCCTGTTACTGTCCTCTCTTCCACTGACATACTGTTATGTTCAGCTCATAGTGTCTCCTGTTACTGTCCTCTCTTCCACTGTTATGTTCAGCTCATAGTGTTTCCTGTTACTGTCCTCTCTTCCACTGACATACTGTTATGTTCAGCTCATAGTGTCTCCTGTTACTGTCCTCTCTTCCACTGACATACTGTTATGTTCAGCTCATAGTGTCTCCTGTTACTGTCCTCTCTTCCACTGACATACTGTTATGTTCAGCTCATAGTGTCTCCTGTTACTGTCCTCTCTTCCACTGACATACTGTTATGTTCAGCTCATAGTGTCTCCTGTTACTGTCCTCTCTTCCACTGACATACTGTTATGTTCAGCTCATAGTGTCTCCTGTTACTGTCCTCTCTTCCACTGACATACTGTTATGTTCAGCTCATAGTGTCTCCTGTTACTGTCCTCTCTTCCACTGACATACTGTTATGTTCAGCTCATAGTGTCTCCTGTTACTGTCCTCTCTTCCACTGACATACTGTTATGTTCAGCTCATAGTGTCTCCTGTTACTGTCCTCTCTTCCACTGACATACTGTTATGTTCAGCTCATAGTGTCTCCTGTTACTGTCCTCTCTTCCACTGACATACTGTTATGTTCAGCTCATAGTGTCTCCTGTTACTGTCCTCTCTTCCACTGTTATGTTCAGCTCATAGTGTCTCCTGTTACTGTCCTCTCTTCCACTGACATACTGTTATGTTCAGCTCATAGTGTCTCCTGTTACTGTCCTCTCTTCCACTGACATACTGTTATGTTCAGCTCATAGTGTCTCCTGTTACTGTCCTCTCTTCCACTGACATACTGTTATGTTCAGCTCATAGTGTCTCCTGTTACTGTCCTCTCTTCCACTGACATACTGTTATGTTCAGCTCATAGTGTCTCCTGTTACTGTCCTCTCTTCCACTGACATACTGTTATGTTCAGCTCATAGTGTCTCCTGTTACTGTCCTCTCTTCCACTGTCATACTGTTATGTTCAGCTCATAGTGTCTCCTGTTACTGTCCTCTCTTCCACTGACATACTGTTATGTTCAGCTCATAGTGTCTCCTGTTACTGTCCTCTCTTCCACTGACATACTGTTATGTTCAGCTCATAGTGTCTCCTGTTACTGTCCTCTCTTCCACTGACATACTGTTATGTTCAGCTCATAGTGTCTCCTGTTACTGTCCTCTGTTCCACTGACATACTGTTATGTTCAGCTCATAGTGTCTCCTGTTACTGTCCTCTCTTCCACTGACATACTGTTATGTTCAGCTCATAGTGTCTCCTGCTACTTTCCTCTCTTCCACTGACATACTGTTATGTTCAGCTCATAGTGTCTCCTGTTACTGTCCTCTCTTCCTACTGTTATGTTCAGCTCATAGTGTCTCCTGTTACTGTCCTCTCTTCCACTGACATACTGTTATGTTCAGCTCATAGTGTCTCCTGTTACTGTCCTCTCTTCCACTGACATACTGTTATGTTCAGCTCATAGTGTCTCCTGTTACTGTCCTCTCTTCCACTGACATACTGTTATGTTCAGCTCATAGTGTCTCCTGTTACTGTCCTCTCTTCCACTGACATACTGTTATGTTCAGCTCATAGTGTCTCCTGTTACTGTCCTCTCTTCCACTGACATACTGTTATGTTCAGCTCATAGTGTCTCCTGTTACTGTCCTCTCTTCCCACTGTTATGTTCAGCTCATAGTGTCTCCTGTTACTGTCCTCTCTTCCACTGACATACTGTTATGTTCAGCTCATAGCTGTTTTTTTATGAGCTGACCCTTACTGACACCTACCTATGAGTCCCTTCTCTTTCCGTTTACTGTAACCAGCATCCGCACCGACCGACACTGGATATTACAAATGCCTGTATCGTAAGAATCTAGTTAAAAAAATATATAATTTTGTTTTAATGAATGTTTATGTCCACTTGCTCTCATGTTGTCTTTCTGGTCTCGTCTCCTTCACTCCTTCTGTGCTGTGTACGCCTCCAATTTACACCGGAGATCAGAATATAGTGAGGAGATGGTCATGTCTAAGTCCTAACAATGGGACTCGTTGCCCCAATGGCGGAAAGCTTAAGTCCAAAATAAGCCCATAAAAATGCATTGGGCTTATTCTGGACAGATTTTGGACAGAGTGAAACCTCTCGCTTAGTCTTTCCTCTCTGTTTACACAGACCAAGCCCCTCCCCCTGCCCCTTACACCAACAGAGTTGAGAGATCACATCTTTCCTCTCTGTTTACACAGACCAAGCCCCTGCCCCTGCCCCTCACACCAACAGAGTTGAGAGATCACATCTTTCCTCTCTGTTTACACAGACCAAGCCCCTGCCCCTGCCCCTCACTCCAACAGAGTTGAGAGATCACATCTTTCCTCTCTGTTTACACAGACCAAGCCCCTCACATCTTCCTCTCTGACAAGCAGGTTTCAACTCGTTATTTGCATTTGATGTTTGGTCCAACAGAATGGGTCATATGGACACTGAAACACATGGAGACATTATTTTACTGTAATAGAGGAGACGTTAACCTCTCGAACGAAACCTTGTTTATGTTTCAACTTCTCACCTTGTAGGCCACTTGGTTTCAACATGTGAACAAAGTGGACAGGCACTGTTCAAACAGCTGGAGACGGACAGAAGGCTGTGTTCAGAACAATTCAACTGTTTTGTCTTGTTAGCAAAAATAGATCCAAGTTGGAACTGGGAGAGCAGAGTTGGCAGGGTTCAGTCCACCCGGATGAAGCCCCCACCAAAGGAGTGGATCTGCTGGGGACCGGAGCGGCTGCCAGTGCTGCATTCTGGATGTGCACAGGAGGCCTTGGTGTGGCTCCTGTTGCAGGGTTGGGGCTGCCATTGGGGGCAAGATTCCCGGGCCTGTCCTGGGGATGGGAGTAGGGAGGGTAACCAAAACTAGCCTGGGAGGGAGGTTGTGGGGGGAATTGAGGAGGGTGCTGTGAAGGGCAGTGTGTCTGGCGAAGCTGCTGGGCTGAGTGGAGGTGGGCCTGGTCTAGTAGAACTGTGCTGAGGTGTGCCGGGTCTGGTTGTGCTGTGCTGTGATGGGCCGGGTCTTTGCTTGTGTAAGTTTAGGTACTAGTTTCCTGTCCTTTGTCCTTTTTTATTGTCCTTTTTTGTTAGCTAGGTTCTTTAGCTAACAGCAGGTAGCCAGTAGATAGAAACTCTCTTAGTAACCCCCTAGCAACGTGTAAACAACTGTTAGCTTGTTAGCTATCCAGTTATCAGAATAAAAGTTGTCTTCTGATGTTATATTCCTAGTCCTTCCTCCTTTATCGTTCACTCACTTGTTATTCTCAAAAAGTACTCTTCCTCTAAGTCATTTGAAATATGATATAAAATACATTTTACCAGCTGCTCTTGGAACTTGGAACTATGAACAAGCAGCAGTTCAAGTAGAGGATGAGAGAGATGGTATGTGAACGGTCCACATTACCCATCATCACTTCATCCTAATTCTCTTTACAATCCTGAGTATATCCTTATCCTTTTGCTGCGATCTCTCTCTCTCTCTCTCTCCTCTACTCCCTCCCTCTCCTTCCCTCAGTCCTCTCCCTCTCTCTCCTCTACTCCCTCTCTCTCCTCTACTCCCTCTCTCTCCTCTACTCCCTCCCTCTCCTTCCCTCAGTCCTCTCCCTCTCTCTCCTCCCTCCCTCTCCTTCCCTCAGTCCTCTCCCTCTCTCTCCTCTATCCCTCCCTCTCCTTCCCTCAGTCCTCTCCCTCTCTCCTCTACTCCCTCCCTCTCCTTCCCTCAGTCCTCTCCCTCTCTCTCCTCTACTCCCTCCCTCTCCTTCCCTCAGTCCTCTCCCTCTCTCTCCTCTACTCCCTCCCTCTCCTTCCCTCAGTCCTCTCCCTCTCTCTCCTCTACTCCCTCCCTCTCCCTCCCTCCCTCCCTCCCTCCCTCCCTCCCTCCCTCCCTCCCTCCCTCCCTCCCTCCCTCCCTCCCTCCCTCCCTCTTTTTCACTTTCTCAGAGTGATAAACCATATAATTTCATTCCCTGTTTAGCTGAAAACAAATTAGTCTCCATTCACACCCTGCCACAGAGATAAGAGGTGGGCAGAGAGTCGGCATTGTGTATGTGGTAATGATGATGATGATGGTATCTCGTTTTGCTCGTCCACAGTGTGAGAATGAATATGAAACACACCAACACACATACAGGCACATCAGTTATAACATGGAAAAGAATGTAACAGGGCTTAGACGTGTATAGATTAGTGTGTGTGTGTGTGTGTGTGTGTGTGTGTGTGTGTGTGTGTTTCACTCTGCTGCTCTGTCTCATAGTTGAAGTGGCAGTGTGTTAAACCAATACCGAGGTGTTTGTTTACCAGCGGGGAAATTCCACAATAACGGAATGACACAGACTCAGATTTTTCACTCTAAAATATATGCCAAACAAAAAGCATTGATTTCAAAAGTTTAACAAACCATACAACTCTATGTAGAACAACTACTTTTAACAATTTACAAAGAACCTTTTACCTGGTCTATTTTACATTTTACAAAAATGTTACACTTGTTGTATTCGGCGCGTGTGACTAATTAAGTTTGCTTAGATTTTTTTCATTCCGCCGATTCTGTTGAAACACGTTTCTAAAACGGAAGCAAACGGAATGAAACGGGGATAAACATACCTGTACTTTTTACTGTTTGCATTAACAATGAAAGCAGTGTTGTGTTGTGACTCATAGTAACCTGTCAAACCCTGTCATATCAGTTACATTGTTGTGTTGTGACTCATAGTAACCTATCAAACCCTGTCATATCAGTTACATTGTTGTGTTGTGACTCATAGTAACCTATCAAACCCGGTCATATCAGTTACATTGTTGTGTTGTGACTCATAGTAACCTATCAAACCCGGTCATATCAGTTACATTGTTGTGTTGTGACTCATAGTAACCTATCAAACCCGGTCATATCAGTTACATTGTTGTGTTGTGACTCATAGTAACCTATCAAACCCTGTCATATCAGTTACATTGTTGTGTTGTGACTCATAAAGAATTCATCCACAAACTACACACAACCTAATGAGTTGCTCCCAATCTAAGAGGACACAATCTAAAGACACACATAGGACTTAATGAGTTTCCATACAGAGCTGCTGATTAAAGACATGTTATTAAATATGAAAGGATCCTCACTGCCCTGCTAATCCAATTAACTGAACATAATACAAACACCTTATTCCCCATCATCTCTCATACTGTGTGTGTGTCTCAGTTGGTAGAGCGTGGCATTTGCAACGCCAGGGTTATGGGTTCATATCCAGCGGTGGACCAGTATGAAAATGTATGCACTCACTACTATAATGGCTCTGGATCAGAGTCTCTACTAAATGACTCACTACTGTAGTGGGCTCTGGATCAGAGAGTCTGCTAAATGACTCACTACTGTAGTGGCTCTGGATAAGAGAGTCTGCTAAATGACTCACTACTGTAGTGGCTCTGGATCAGAGTCTCTACTAAATGACTCACTACTGTAGTGGCTCTGGACCAGAGAGTCTGCTAAATGACTCACTAATGTAGTAACTCTGGATCTGAGAGGTCTATGTGTGTGTCAGTGTTTGGACTGTTAGACCAAGTAGAGGACCAGACACAATAAGAACCTAGAATGTGAACCTGGTTTTGGTCTCCGTAGTAACTGACTAGACGTGCTTCTCCTCTCCACTAGAGAGCTGTGCTGCATTGCAGATATCACCTCTCTCTCCCTCCCTGTCTCGCTCTCTCTTTCTCTCTCACTCTCAATTTGAATAGGTTACATTTCCCCAGCATAATCCTTCATTTGACCAAACAAAGTGGCAGGGTCAGGCTGTTGAAATGACAGATTGCAGATCACTCCTTTTAAGTATTCTGGTACTTCCCAAAATGACAACATATTCCCTATATAATGTACTTCTATTGTAGAGAGGGCTGTATGCTGTTTAAGGCTCCTGTCGACCCTGGTAGAAAGGAGTGCACTACAAAGGGAACAAGGTGCCATTTAGGGCCCCCAGCCTCCTGTGCTAGGTGGGAGAGAGAGACTCGGTTATTATGAACCTCATTATGGCTGTGGAGTCAGGCCAAATGATACAGCTCGTCACACAGACACACACCGGCTGTGGGACAGAAACGGTTCCAGCAGGCCCGGCACGTCCCACTGAGAATAAAGGGAATGACCTTGGAGAACACACAGTCGGATCAGTAGTCTAGAATCACACAGCGGGGCCAGCCCACACAACAGCCGGAAACACTTTAGGAATCTGCTCCTTAAAATAACTAGGGATAGACGTTTTTACATTGACATGTTTTATCATTTAGCGTACGCTAAATGGTTAACTGACAGCGATGTCTTTCAAGAGGCTAGTGAACCACATGAGGGATGTGGGATACCTACTCCTCAGCCTGAAGAGACAGTGATATCAAGAGGATAGTGAACCACATGAGGGATGTGGGATACCTACTCCTCAGCCTGAAGAGACAGTGATATCAAGAGGATAGTGAAACACATGAGGGATGTGGGATACCTACTCCTCAGCCTGAAGAGACAGTGATATCAAGAGGATAGTGAACCACATGAGGGATGTGGGATACCTACTCCTCAGCCTGAAGAGACAGTGATATCAAGAGGATAGTGAAACACATGAGGGATGTGGGATACCTACTCCTCAGCCTGAAGAGACAGTGATATCAAGAGGATAGTGAAACACATGAGGGATGTGGGATACCTACTCCTCAGCCTGAAGAGACAGTGATATCAAGAGGATAGTGAACCACATGAGGGATGTGGGATACCTACTCCTCAGCCTGAAGAGACAGTGATATCAAGAGGATAGTGAACCACATGAGGGATGTGGGATACCTACTCCTCAGCCTGAAGAGACATTGATGAGACAGTGGTGTTCCGTGGCTCTGAGATGGTGGTCAGCACCAGTCAGGCTGCTCAACATCCACTTCGAAATCCGACGTCCGTCTCGGTACCCAGGACATCGGGAGATGCCTTGAAAACCGACAGCCACTAGGGGGCAACGGTGAGCTGTATTCCATCTAGTAGGCTTGGGTTTTGCTGGGGTGTTGTGGACGGGGATGGTGGATAGACGTGAGCTGCAAGCTCTGGCTCTGAGGGAGTGATTGGAACTATTGTGGAGTGGTTTTTCAAGGGAGGGGAGATGGATGGATGGAGGGAGGGAGGGAGGGAGGGAGGTGTGATAGACTTTTCTTGTTTGGTTAGCCTTTCCCCTGAGGGAACGAGGGCTCTCCAGAGGAATCAGAATGAAGGAAGTCAGGTAATGAAGGTAATGATTCATTAATTTGTTCATTACAAGGACAAGGACTCTCCATCCAGGTATGTGTTTGTTGTGACTCAGACCAGACTAGACCCCCTCCAGAAGGAAAGACCAAGGTGGATAATACCTGTTGCCTTTGATAGAGGTGAATCTCTCACTTTAATCAATAAAGAAAGAACCCATTATTATTAATATTACGGGTCATTGACTGTAGTTTACCCATTGTGACATCATCCTGGCCATTGACTGTAGTTCCCCCATTGTGACATCATCCTGGCCATTGACTGTAGTTCACCCATTGTGACATCATCCTGGCCATTGACTGTAGTTCCCCCATTGTGACATCAACGATATGGCCTTGAGTATGTGTAGAGAATGGAGTGTTTTCTATGGGGCGTTTTGCTCCTATGCATGCACGAGCACACACACGTACAAACACAGAGAGAGAGAGAGAGAGAGAGAGAGACCTAAAGAGAGAGGGAGAGATACTAAGAGAAAGAGAGCGAGGGAAAGAGAAAAAGAGACAGAGACCGAGAGAGGGATATGGTATTTGAAAGAGTCTTTGTCTACAGTATGCTCTCATCTCTGTGTTGGCAGGAGAGAACATTTACTAGTCTGTCTGATGTTCACACACACAGCAGCAACATCAGCAGACAGACTGGGAGAGGAAAGTAGAGAGAGGATTTAACCAACTCATCATAATCTCCTTCAGGTCTCTTTTACGCCCTCCCTTTAGTGTGTGTGTTGTTTTCATGTTGAGTACTGTATGTGTGTGTACTGTGTGTGTGTCTCTGTGTGTGTTTCCATGTAGAGTAGATGGCCCATATCCAGGCTGTGTATCTGTGTTCTGGTCGGCCATCTTGGAAAGCGTTGGAAAGCCAGACCACATCAAAGAGACACACACACACACACACACACACACACACACACACACACACACACACACACATCCTGTCTCCCACCAAGGCACACAATCCACTACCACTCATACATATTCACATAGATATTTATAATGTTAGGGAGTGTGTGTGTGTGTGTGTGTGGGTTCTCTCTGAACTTCGTGTTTCCTGAAGACCAGTGATTGAGCGCTATTCTGCCACAGGCATGACCACAAATCACCACCGCGATCTAAGGGCCGAGCCACTTCTTATTCATGAATCCCAGACTGACCCCTTTAATGTCCTTAAACAGCAGTACTCTGTGGGCTTCAGCTGTTTTTAATCTCAGAAACCTAGAACTAAAATATTGCGTACCCTGTAAAAAGTAACTGCGTAACTCATTAAATGCATTTAGTAGTGACCACTCAAACATCTCCAACGGTCAGTAGAACTCAAGTCATAAAAGTGGTTCTAACTCCGATCTTAATAAGATTTCTAAAAACGTAATGTTTTGGCGTACTGTTAACATTAGGTTATTAAGTTAATATGACTTTATTGATTTGTGTTCTGCTAATCTAAAGTTATTGAATTTTAGAAGTTATGATTATTTAGTATTTTTAACGTCAATTAAACATTTATTAAATAAGTTGTTCTTGATTCTATTATGTGTCTCTTTACTTACAGTAATAAAGTAAATATATATATAATATATATAATATAGTACAGTAATAGTGTGTATGTATATATATATATATATATATATAGTACAGTAATAGTCTGTATATATATTATATAGTACGACTGGTTACATCTCTACCTCCAGTTACTGTTAGAGGAATGAGCACTGTGTTCAACAATGACTGGTTACATCTCTACCTCCAGTTACTGATAGAGGAATGAGCACTGTGTTCAACAATGACTGGTTACATCTCTACCTCCAGTTACTGTTAGAGGAATGAGCACTGTGCTCAACAATGACTGGTTACAGCTCTACCTCCAGTTACTGTTAGAGGAATGAGCACTGTGCTCAACAATGACTGGTTACAGCTCTACCTCCAGTTACTGTTAGAGGAATGAGCACTGTGTTCAACAATGACTGTTTACAGCTCTACCTCCAGTTACTGTTAGAGGAATGAGCACTGTGTTCAACAATGACTGGTTACATCTCTACCTCCAGTTACTGTTAGAGGAATGAGCACTGTGTTCAACAATGACTGGTTACAGCTCTACCTCCAGTTACTGTTAGAGGGATGAGCTACTGTGTTCAACAATGACTGGTTACAGCTCTACCTCCAGTTACTGTTAGAGGAATGAGCACTGTGTTCAACAATGACTGGTTACAGCTCTACCTCCAGTTACTGTTAGAGGAATGAGCACTGTGTTCAACAGTGACTGGTTACAGCTCAGGTTAAATTGACAAATCCATAAAACATTAACACACAGTGTAGCATCTGTAAGACACTTTGACAACTACTGGAACTAACTACATACACTTGAAACAAATACTAGTGAAGGTTAAACATTAAAGTAGAAGGGACAGTATATTTTTATGTTCACGATGTGTTCAAGTATCTGACAGAACCTGCCAGCCGGAACAAGTGGTGCTCGTTAGTCCTCGCATCCCACAGATGTTACCATACCGTTGATGTTACGTAGTCGAGAGATCACAGCTGTTTCAGCCTGTTTTTTTACACGTTTCATCATATTAAAGAGCCATTGGGAGGAATGCAGTGATTTGTTATTTGGTTGATGGTTAAAATGTGAATGGGCCCTTCAACAGCTGACCTGTGGTGCTTTATCTGCTGCTATGTCCACACACACACACACACTCACTCTCTCTCTCTCTCTCTCTCTCACTCACTCACTCACTCACTCACTCACTCACTCACTCACTCACTCACTCACTCACTCACTCACTCACTCACTCACTCACTCACTCACTCACTCACTCACTCACTCACTCACTCACACACTCACACACTCACACACTCACACACTCACACACTCACACACTCTCACACTCTCACACTCTCACACTCTCACACTCTCACACTCACACACTCACACACTCTCACTCACACACACACAGTGGGGGGAAAAAGTATTTGATCCCCTGCTGATTTTGTACGTTCGCCCACTTACAAAGAAATGATCAGTCTATAATTTTAATGGTAGGTTTATTTGAACAGTGAGAGACAGAATAACAACAAAAAAATCCAGAAAAACGCATGTCAAAAATGTTATAAAATGATTTCCATTTTAATGAGGGAAATAAGTATTTGACCCCTCTGCAAAACATGACTTAGTACTTGGTGGCAAAACCCTTATTGGCAATCACAGAGGTCAGATGTTTCTTGTAGTTGGCCACCAGGTTTGCACACATCTCACGAGGGATTTTGTCCCACTCCTCTTTGCAGATCTTCTCCAAGTCATTAAGGTTTCGAGGCTGACGTTTGGCAACTCGAACCTTCAGCTCCCTCCACAGATTTTCTATGGGATTAAGGTCTGGAGACTGGCTAGGCCACTCCAGGACCTTAATGTGCTTCTTCTTGAGCTACTCCTTTGTTGCCTTGGCCGTGTGTTTTGGGTCATTGTCATGCTGGAATACCCATCCACGACCCATTTTCAATGCCCTGGCTGAGGGAAGGAGGTTCTCACCCAGGATTTGACAGTACATGGCCCCGTCCATCGTCCCTTTGATGCGGTGAAGTTGTCCTGTCCCCTTGGCAGAAAAACACCCCCAAAGCATAATGTTTCCACCTCCATGTTTGACGGTGGAGATGGTGTTCTTGGGGTCATAGGCAGCATTCCTCCTCCTCCAAACACGGCGAGTTGAGTTGATGCCAAAGAGCTCCATTTTGGTCTCATCTGACCACAACACTTTCACCAGTTGTCCTCTGAATCATTCAGATGTTCATTGGCAAACTTCAGACGGGCCTGTATATGTATTCTTGAGCATGGGGACCTTGCGGGCGCTGCAGGATTTCAGTCCTTCACGGCGTAATGTGTTACCAATTGTTTTCTTGGTGACAATGGTCCCAGCTGCCTTGAGATCATTGACAAGATCCTCCCGTGTAGTTCTGGGCTGATTCCTCACCGTTCTCATGATCATTGCAACCCCACGAGGTGAGATCTTGCATGGAGCCCCAGGCCGAGGGATATTGACAGTTCTTTTGTGTTTCTTCCATTTGCGAATAATCGCACCAAATGTTGTCACCTTCTCAACAAGCTGCTTGGTGATGGTCTTGTAGCCCATTGCAGCCTTGTGTAGGTCTACAATCTTGTCCCTGACATCCCTGGAGAGCTCTTTGGTCTTGGCCATGGTGGAGAGTTTGGAATCTGATTGATTGATTGCTTCTGTGGACATGTCTTTTTTACGGTTAGGATCACTCCCTTTAAGAGTGTGCTCCTAATCTCAGCTCGTTACCTGTATAAAAGACACCTGGGAGCCAGAAATCTTTCTGATTGAGAGGGGGTCAAATACTTATTTCCCTCATTAAAATGCAAATCAATTTATAACATTTTTGACATGCGTTTTTCTGGATATTTTTGTTATTTTGTCTCTCACTGTTCAAATAAACCTACCATTAAAATTATAGACTGATCATTTCTTTGTCAGTGGGCAAACATACAAACGCAGCAGGGGATCAAATACTTTTTTCCCCCACTGTGTCACACACACACACACACACACACACACACACACACACACACACACACACACACACACACACACACATTCCCCGGAAGGGAGATAGACCTGCAACGTTTGAACCACTAAGGCTAACATAGGCTTAGTCCCAAATGGCACCCTATAAAGTGCACTTATTTTGACCAGAGCCCTATTCCCTATAAAGTGCACTTCTTTTGACCAGAGCCCTATAGGGTGCCCTAATGAGTATCATATTTCAGCCAGCTTTAACCCCTTCCCCTCTGCTCCAAAGTATGTTCATGTGTGTGTCTGTGTGTGGACATGTGTGTGTTTATTCCTGTGTGTGCGTGCGTGTGTGATTTAAAGGTGTTGGTCTTGTTGTGTCTTTGGCTATGCCGGATTAAGTGATATGACATGCTATTCTATAAAATCCTTTCTCTGTAATTAATATTACCTGATTGAGCTAATCATGTAAATGTAATTAACTAGAAAGTCAGGGCACCACTGTAGCGTCTTGTCTGTGGTGTGGCGGAAAGAAGCGCAGGAAGCAGCGAACACTGTGTGGTAATTTTAATGGAACCACCCGTACAAAATAAAAGGTCTCCCAACAACAGGGAAAAATACAATGGACAAGCACAGTCAACAAACGCAGTTGACATACAGAAAAACAATCCCGCACAATAGGGTGCGGGCCAGCTGAACTAAATAGCCCTCTTAATTACCTAACTCAGGGCAGGTGAGAAAACATTAAAAAAAAAGGGAAAAACAAAAAGGGAATCGGTGGTAGCTAATAGGCCGGTGACGACGACCGCCGAGCGCCACCCGAGCAGGAGGGGGCGCCACCGTCGGTAGGAATCGTGACAGTACCCCCCTCCTGACGCGCGGCCCCTGCAGCGCGCCGACACCGGCCTCGAGGCCGACCCGGAGGACGAGGCGCAGGGCGATCCGGACGGAGGCGGTGGAACTCCTTCAACATGGATGGGTCCAAGACGTCCTCCGCCGGCACCCAGCACCTCTCCTCCGGACCGTACCCCTCCCAGTCCACAAGGTACTGCAGGCCCCCCGCCCGGCGTCTCGAGTCCAGAATGGCCCTTACGCTGTACGCCGGGGACCCCCCGATGTCCAGGGGGGGTGGAGGGACCTCCGGCACCTCATCTTCTTGTAGGGGACCAGCCACCACCGGCCTGAGGAGAGACACATGAAACGAGGGGTTAATACGGTAATAGGAAGGGAGTTGCAACCGATAACACACCTCGTTTATCCTCCTCAGGACTTTGAAGGGCCCCACACACTGCGGCCCCAGCTTCCGGCAGGGCACGCGGAGAGACAGGTTCCGGGTCGAGAGCCAGACCCTGTCACCCGGTGCGAACACCGGCGCCTCACTGCGGTGGCGGTCAGCACTCCTTTTCTGCCTAGCACTGGCCTCCTTCAGTGAGTCCTGTACTGCTTTCCAGGTCTCCTTGGAGTGCTGAACCCAGTCCTCCACCGCAGGAGCCTCGGTCTGGCTCTGGTGCCATGGGGCCAGGACCGGCTGGTACCCTAGCACACACTGGAAGGGTGACATGTTAGTAGAGGAGTGGCGAAGTGAGTTCTGGGCTAACTCTGCCCAAGGAATATACCTCGCCCACTCCCCTGGCCGGTCCCGGCAATACGACCTCAGGAACCTGCCCACCTCCTGGTTCACCCTCTCCGCCTGCCCATTGCTCTCGGGGTGATAACCGGAGGTTAAACTGACCGAGACCCCCAGCCGCTCCATAAACGCCTTCCAGACCCTGGATGTGAACTGGGAACCCCGATCAGAGACAATATCCTCCGGCACCCCGTAGTGCCGGAAGACGTGGGTAAATAGGGCCTACGCAGTCTGCAGGGCCGTAGGGAGACCGGGCAAGGGGAGGAGACGGCAGGACTTAGAAAACCGATCCACAACCACCAGAATCGCAGTGTTCCCCTGAGAGGGGGGAAGATCTGTCAGGAAGTCGATAGACAGGTGCGACCATGGCCGTTGCGGAACGGGGAGGGGCTGTAACTTCCCTCTCGGTAAATGCCTAGGAGCCTTACTCTGGGCACAGACCGAACAGGAAGAGACATATGACCTCACGTCCTTAGCCAAGGTGGGCCACCAATACTTCCCCCTTAGACTCCGCCCTGTCCTCTCTACACCAGGATGACCCGCCGCAGGTAGCGTGTGCGCCCACCGAATCAACCGATCGCGAACATCGAGCGGCACATACATGCGCCCCACGGGCACCTGCGCAGGCGCAGGATCCAACACCAGTGCCCGCTCGATGTCCGCGTCCACCTCCCACACCACTGGTGCTACCAGCCTAGACGCTGGAATGATGGGAGTTGGATCGATGGGGCGGTCATCCGTGTCATACAGACGGGACAGCGCGTCGGCTTTAGTATTAAGGTGAACCCGGTCTATATGAGATGGTAAACCTAAACCGGGCGAAGAACATGGCCCACCTTGCCTGACGTGGATTCAGTCTCCTCGCTGCCCGGATGTACTCCAGGTTTCGGTGGTCGGTCCAGATGAGAAAGGGGTGCTTAGCCCCCTCAAGCCAGTGTCGCCACACCCTCAAGGCTTTGACTACCGCTAGCAACTCCCTGTCCCCCACATCGTAGTTACGCTCCGCCGAACTGAGCTTCCCTGAGAAGAAAGCGCAGGGGCGGAGTTTCGGTGGCGCACCCGAGCGCTGTGATAGCACGGCACCCACCCCAGCCTCGGATGCGTCCACCTCTACTACGAACGCTAAAGACGGGTCCGGGTGCGCCAACACGGGCGCGTCGGTGAACAGGGTCTTCAACTTCTTGAAGGCTCCGTCCGCCTCCGTCGACCATCTCAAACGCGCCGGCCCCCCCTTCAGCAGTGAGGTAATGGGAGCCGCTACCTGGCCAAACCCCCGGATAAACCTCCGGTAGTAGTTGGCAAAGCCCAAGAACCGCTGCACCTCCTTCACCGTGGTTGGAGTCGGCCAATTACGCACGGCCTTAACGCGGTCACACTCCATCACCACCCCCGTGGTGGAAATGCGATAACCCAGAAAGGAGACGGCTCGTTTGAAAAACTCACACTTCTCAGCCTTAACGTATAGGTCATGCTCCAGCAGTCTACCAAGCACCCTGCGCACCAGGGACACATGCGCGGAGCGGGTGGCGGAATATATCAGAATGTCATCGATATAGACAACCACGCCCTGCCCGTGCAGGTCCCTGAGAATCTCGTCAACAAAGGATTGAAAGACGGCTGGAGCATTTTTCAACCCATACGGCATGACGAGGTACTCATAATGGCCTGATGTGGTACTAAAGGCGGTTTTCCACTCATCTCCCTTCTTGATACGCACCAGGTTATACGCGCTCCTGAGATCCAATTTTGTGAAGAACTGTGCTCCGTGAAATGATTCCACCGCCGTAGCGATAAGAGGTAGTGGGTAACTAAACCCCACCGTGATCGCGTTTAGACCTCTATAATCAATGCACGGACGCAGACCTCCCTCCTTTTTCTTCACAAAAAAGAAACTTGAGGAAGCGGGTGAGATGGAGGGCCGAATGTACCCCTGTCCCAAGGATTCCGTGACGTATGTCTCCATAGCCGCCGTCTCCTCTTGTGACAAGGGGTACACGTGACTCCTGGGAAGCGCAGCGTTAACCTGGAGATCTATCGCACAATCCCCCTGTCGATGAGGTGGTAATTTAGTCGCTCTCTTTTTACAAAAAGCGATCGCCAAATCGGCGTATTCAGGGGGAATGCGCACGGTGGACACCTGGTCTGGACTCTCCACCGACGTGGCACCTATGGAAACTCCTAGACATTTCCCTGAACACTCCTCCGACCACCCCTGGAGAACCCCCTGTTTCCATGAAATGAGGGGATTGTGACCAGCCAGCCAGGGGACCCCCAGCACCACTGGAAACGCAGGTGAATCAATAAGGAAAAAGTTAATGCTTTCCCTATGATTCCCCAGCGTTACCATGTCCAGCGGCACCGTAGACTCCCTGACTAGCCCTGACCCTAATGGTCGGCTATCTAAGGAGTGCACGGGGAAGGGGGAATCTATCGGCACCCGTGGAATGCCCAGCTTAATGGCAAGTCCACGGTCCATAAAGTTCCCAGCTGCGCCTGAATCGACTAGCGCCCTATGCTGGGAAGAGGGAAAAAAATTAGAAAATGAAACAGGCAAAAACACATGACCAACAGGGGGTTCTGGGCGAGTCTGGTGCTGACTCACCTGAGGTGACCGAGAAGTGTTCTGCCTGCCTTCTCGACTCCCAGACTGGCTCCTCCAGCACCGGTCGGCCGTGTGTCCTCTCCGACCACAGCTGGTGCAGGAGGAGCCACCTCCTCCGGTGCCCCTTGGCACGGCCCCCCCTACCTCCATAGGGGTAGGGGCGGGGGTGCACGGGGGTGGAACGGGCAGGACCCTCTCCGAACGCCCGCGGGCAGCCAGCAAATTGTCCAACCGTATGGACATGTCAATGAGTTCGTCCAGGGATAGATTGGTGTCCCTACAGGCCAGCTCCCTGCGGACGTCCGCCCGGAGACTACACCGGTAGTGGTCTATGAGGGCCCTGTCATTCCACCCCGCTCCAGCAGCCAAGGTCCTAAACTCCAGCGCGAAGTCTTGAGCGCTCCTCGTCTCCTGCCTGAGGTGGAACAGCCGTTCACCCGCCGCTTTACCTTCGGGGGGGTGGTCGAAAACAGCCCGAAAGCGGCGGGTGAATTCTGGGTAGTGGTCCCTCGCCGAGTCTGGAGCGTTCCAGACCGCATTAGCCCACTCCAGAGCTCGGCCCGTCAGGCAGGAAACGAGGGCACTTACGCTCTCCTCTCCTGTAGGAGCAGGTCTGACGGTGGCCAGGTACAACTCTAGCTGGAGAAGAAACCCCTTGCACCCAGCCGCCGTCCCATCGTACTCCCTCGGGAGTGCCAGGCGAAGCGCGCCAGAGCCAGACGTCGTAGGAGGAGGAGATGGTTGTATCGGGGGGGGTGTAGGTGGAGAGAGGATACCACTCCTCTCCCATCGTTCCATCCTCTCCATCATCTGGTCCATGGCGGATCCGATGTGATGCAGGACCGATGTATTGTGCTGGACACATTCCTCCATTGAGGGTAGTGGAGTGCCCGCTGCTCCCGCTGATTCCATGCTCCTTCTGGTGGTGCGGGATTCTGTAGCGTCTTGTCTGTGGTGTGGCGGAAAGAAGCGCAGGAAGCAGCGAACACTGTGTGGTAATTTTAATGGAACCACCCGTACAAAATAAAAGGTCTCCCAACAACAGGGAAAAATACAATGGACAAGCACAGTCAACAAACGCAGTTGACATACAGAAAAACAATCCCGCACAATAGGGTGCGGGCCAGCTGAACTAAATAGCCCTCTTAATTACCTAACTCAGGGCAGGTGAGAAAACATTAAAAAAAAGGGAAAAACAAAAAGGGAATCGGTGGTAGCTAATAGGCCGGTGACGACGACCGCCGAGCGCCACCCGAGCAGGAGGGGGCGCCACCGTCGGTAGGAATCGTGACAACCACGAAAGAGTGTTTATAGAGCTGTTATCTTCTGAATAAACTCTGAAAGACCTAGTCATATTTTATATCAATAGCAGTCAATATTAATCGTCACCTTATTTCAGTCTCATCTGAAAGTTGTAAATTCTTGGTTATCTTCACGAACCCTGGCTAACAAGTTGAATCAGCAATACAAAATTGGGTTTAATTATTTATTTCCTAAATACCTAACTAATCACACAGAATTACATATACACAGAATGCAAGTTATGTCATACAGAAAACGTCCCTGGTGGACGGAACCTGTATGATGGCTTTGTTACACAAAGAGAGGGGGTTGGGCTTGAATGAAAGAGCGGGAAGACTGAGGAACAAAGGGAGAAGCTGTGCTATCGTAAATACAGAATCTTATGCATTTTAAATTACCGCCCATTTGGAAAAGGAAAATGCAATAAATATTTACTCTGAGCTGCTCTTCGGTTGGTTGGTCATAGATGCTGGCCGTGTTGGCCAACAGAGATCTTCCTGTCCTCTGAAGAATGTCTCTGGTGGTAGATTGGATACGTTGTAGTATCTTCATTGTGTGTTAGACTGTATACGTCGTCCGTCCTTTCCTAGCCCACATTTACAGCTGCTGTTGCTAACTCAACGGCTAGGATGTCTCACTTCTTTAGTGAATATGAGTTCAAAGTTCATACCATTCACAACCAAAGCTCACGCTGAGGTTGGCTTAGTTCTGTAGTTGACATGTTAGTCCTTTTTAACGTATGGACCATCGTCCTTTCATCCTCGGAACAGAAGGTTACATTTTCGTCAAGGGCTTATATAGTGGAGGGAGAGAAGGGTGTGTTTCATAGTTTATAACCCATGTCTCTTCACAGGGGCGGGCCACTGATTGAGCAGGGCTCTAACCTTATGAAAACCCAATTCTCTCATTTGGAAGCTAAAATTACATTTCATCTTTTCACATATAGTTTCATTTAAATTGCATTTAAATTGAACAACAATTCTATGTGAATCTGATAACTAGAATGTGTAGACTTTCCCAGATACAGTTTGTCATCCTGTCATCAGTCATAATGTCTCAGATGACAACCGAACAGACATCATATACATTAAGTACCAACGCATATTTTCAACTGGTTCTATTACCAAAATATGGTTCCTTTCCCCCCACTTGTTTGATGTTCCCAGACTCTATGTTTAACAAAGGCTATTCAAGAGTCCTTCAGTAGAGTCGGAGAGAGAGGGAAGGGAGAAAGGTATTTATGGGGGGGTCATAAACCTTACCCACAGGCCAACGTCAGGACAGTCTCTTTACTGCAAGCCTACTTAATAACCCGCCCCTTTAAGTGGTCCTGCAGGATTCCTCATCTATCTATCTGTCACAGAGAAGAAAATAAAACAAAAACATGGATAGAAGAGGAGAGGAGAAACAGGAGAGGAGAGGAGAAACAGAAGAGGAGAGGAGAAACAGAGGAGGAGAGGAGAAACAGAAGAGGAGAGGAGAGGAGAAACAGGAGAGGAGAGGAGAAACAGAAGAGGAGAGGAGAAACAGAAGAGGAGAGGAGAAACAGAAGAGGAGAGGAGAAACAGAACAGGAGAGGAGAAACAGAAACAGGAGAGGAGAAACAGAAGAGGAGAGGAGAAACAGAAGAGGAGAGGAGAAACAGAAGAGGAGAGGAGAAACAGAAACAGGAGAGGAGAAACAGAAGAGGAGAGGAGAAACAGAAACAGAAGAGGAGAGGAGAAACAGAGGAGGAGAGGAGAAACAGAAGAGGAGAGGAGAGGAGAAACAGAAGAGGAGAGGAGAAACAGAAGAGGAGAGGAGAAACAGAAGAGGAGAGGAGAAACAGAACAGGAGAGGAGAAACGAAGAGGAGAGGAGAGGAGAAACAGAAAGGAGAGGAGAGGAGAAACAGAAAGAGGAGAGGAGAAACAGAAGAGGAGAGGAGAAACAGAACAGGAGAGGAGAAACAGAAAGAGGAGAGGAGAAACAGAAACAGGAGAGGAGAGGAGAAACAGAAGAGGAGAGGAGAAACATAGGAGAGGAGAGGAGAAACATAGGAGAGGAGAGGAGAAACATAGGAGAGGAGAGGAGAAACATAGGAGAGGAGAAACATAGGAGAGGAGAGGAGAAACGGGAGAGGAGAGGAGAAAACGGAAGAGGAGAAAGAGGAGAGGAGAAACAGAGGAGGGGAGGAGAAACAGAGGAGGAGAGGAGAAACAGAAGAGGAGAGGAGAAACAGGAGAGGAGAGGAGAAACAGGAGAGGAGAGGAGAAACATAGGAGAGGAGAGGAGAAACATAGGAGAGGAGAGGAGAAACGGAAGAGGAGAGGAGAAAGAGGAGAGGAGAAACAGAGGGGAGGAGAAACAGGAGAGGAGAGGAGAAACAGAAGAGGAGAGGAGGAAACGGAAGAGGAGAGGAGAAACGGAAGAGGAGAGGAGAAACAGAAGAGGAGAGGAGAAACGGAAGAGGAGAGGAGAAACGGAAGAGGAGAGGAGAAACTGAAGAGGAGAGGAGAAAAACAGAGGAGGAGAGGAGAAACAGGAGAGGGGAGGAGAAGAGGAGCTGTGTGGTGCGTCACCCATCTAAGTTAATGGAGCCTGGAGGGTGTTATCTGAACTGGCTCAAAGAGGATCAATGGTTCTTCATATTTCACTTCACAGCTTTTTAAAGGGGCAATCTGGGATTCAAACACAGACACCCCTCCACTTGTTTTGGTAAACAGCTGACAGTTAGTGATGTAGAAAATGAATGATATGGAGGGTGTGCTGGTCTGTGTGTGTGTGTGTGTGTGTGTGTGTGTGTGTGTGTGTGTGTGTGTGTGTGTGTGTGTGTGTGTGGTGTGTGTGTGTGTGTGTGTGTGTGTGTGTGTGTGTGTGTGTGTGTGTGTGTGTGTGTATTCTATGTGTCTGTGGCTGTATTTAGACCGGCAGCTCAATTCTGATCTTTATTCCTCTAATTGGTCTTTTGACCAATCACATCAGATCTTCTCGCATCAGATCTTTTGACCAATCGCATCTGATTTTTTTCACATCTGACCAATTAGTGAAAAGAAGATCAGAATTGTCCTGCCTGTCTAAACACAGCCAATATGAGCTGGTGGGGGTGCTTGTGTCTGTGTGTGTTGTGAATATTGAGTGTGTTTTAAAGACTGCCTCCTCGTCTCTCATGTGTGTGTTGTTGCCGTAGGGCTGGTGAAGTCTATAAGGAACAGACGTGTGTCTGTGTGTCTTTAGAGGACCAGTGCTGTTGAATCTGTCACACACTGCTGTTCCCCCTGAAGGTAACAGTTGTTACTGTCCCAACAACAACCAGAGAACGTGGAACCCAACGGAAGGCAGCGGAATCCATTCTACCCCGTGGCCAAACCTCGCTCTCTCTCTCTCTCTCTCTACATGATAGTCGAAGTGTGGCTTGCTTTATGTACATTAAATAAAGATGTTTTTATGACTGCAGGTCATCAGCCACCAGCAACCTGGGCACTTTCATAACGTGTTAAAGTTGATGTTGAAGTGATGTTTCATACACTACAGGTCTAAAGTTTTCGAACGCCTACTCATTCAAGGGTTTTTCTTTATTTTTACTATTTTCTACAATGTAGAATAATAGTGAAGATATCAAAACTATGAAGTAACACATATAGAATCATGTAGTAACCAAAAAAGTGTTAAACAAATCCAAATATATTTTATATTTGAGATTCTTCAAATAGCCACCCTTTGCCTTTGTCACGGTTGTGTGGAGAAACGGACCAAGGCGCAGCGTGCTCTGAGTTCCACATCTTTATTTAGGTGAAACTTTCAAAACAAAACGAAACAAACAACGAACCGTAACATCAGAGGTGCACTAACTCAAAACAAGATCCCCCAAAAACACAGTGGGGAAATGGCTGCCTAAATATGATCCCCAATCAGAGACAATGATAAACAGCTGCCTCTGATTGGGAACCATACCAGGCATAGAACTAGACAACATAGATAGGAACACCCCCCCTAGTCACACCCCGACCTAACCAAAATAGAGAATAAAAAGGCTCTCTATGGTCAGGGCGTGACAGCCTTGATGACAGCTTTGCACACTCTTGGTATTCTCTCAACCAGCTTCATGAGGTAGTCACCTGGAATGCATTTCAATTAACAAGTGTGCCTTCTTAAAAGTTAATTTGTGGAATTTCTTTCCTTCTTAATACGTTTGAGCCAATCCATTGTTTTGTGACAAGGTAAGGGTGGTATACAGAAGATAGCCCTTTTTGGTAAAAGACCAAGTCCATATTATGGCAAGAACAGCTCAAATAAGCAAAGAGAAACAACAGTCCATCATTACTTCAATACATGAAGGTCAGTCAATACGGAACATTTCAAGAACTTTGAAAGTTTCTTCAAGTGCAGTCGTAAAAACCATCAAGCGCCATGATGAAACTGGCTCATGAGGACCGCCACAGGAAAGGAAGACCCAGAGTTACCTCTGCTGCAGAGGATAAGTTCGAGTTACCAGCCTCAGAAATTGCAGCCCAAATAAATGCTTCACAGAGTTCAAGTAACAGACACGTCTCAACATTAACTGTTCAGAGGAGACTGTGTGACTCAGGCCTTCGTGGTCGAGTTGCTGCAAAGAAACCACTACTAAAGGACACCAATAAGAAGAGACTTGCTTGGCCCAAGAAACATGGGCAATGGACATTAGACCGGTGGAACTTTGTCCTTTGGTCTGGAGTCCAAATTGGAGAGTTTTTGGTTCCAACCGCCGTGTCTTTGTGAGACGCAGAGTAGGTGAAGGGATGTTCTCCGCATGTGTATTTCCTACCGTGAAGCATGGAGGAGGAGGTGTGATGGTGTGGGGGTGCTTTGCTGGTGACAGTGATTTATTTAGAATTCAAGACACACTTAACCAGCATGGCTACCACAGCATTCTGCAGTGATATGCCATCCCATCTGGTTTGGGCTTAGTGGGACTATCATTTCTTTTTCAACAGGACATTGACACAACACACCTCCAGGCTGTGTAATTGTTTTTTACCTTTTGCATCAGATGACCTGGCCTCCACAATCCACCGGCCTCAACCAAATTGAGATGGTTTGGGATGAGACGGACCGCGGAATCAAGGAAAAGCAGCCAACAAGTGCTCAGCATATGTGGGAACTCCTTCAAGACTGTTCGAAAAGCATTCCAGGTGAAGCTAGTTTAGATAATTCCAAGAGTGTGCAAAGCTGTCATCAAGGCAAGTTTTGTTTGTCTTCACTATTATTCTACAATGTAGAAAATAGTAAAAATAAAGAAAAACCCTTGAATGAGTAGGTGTTCTAAAATGTTTGACTGGTAGTGTATGTTATAGTGATGTTAAAGTGATGTTTCATATGTTAAAGGGATGTTTCATATGTTATAGTGATGTTAAAGTGATGTTTCATATGTTAAAGTGATGTTTCATATGTTATAGTGATGTTAAAGTGATGTTTCATATGTTAAAGTGATGTTTCATATGTTATAGTGATGTTTCATATGTTAAAGTGATGTTTCATATGTTAAAGTGATGTTAAAGTGATATTTCATATGTTAAAGGGATGTTTCATAAGTTAAAGTGATGGTTCATATGTTAAAGTGATGGTTCATATGTTAAAGTGATGTTAAAGTGATAATGAATGTATCTCGGGTTTTTCAACCCATGTATGTCCCAACTGGCACCCTATTCCCTATATACAGTAGTGCACTACTGTTGACCAGAATAGCACCCTATTCCATATATAGTGCACTACTTTTGACCAGAATGGCACCCTATTCCCTATATGGTACACTACTGTTGACCAGGGCCCAGTGCACTACTGTTGACCAGGGCCCAGTGCACTACTGTTGACCAGGGCCCAGTGCACTACTATTGACCAGGGCCCAGTGCACTACTGTTGACCAGGGCCCAGTACACTACTGTTGACCAGGGCCCAGTACACTACTATTGACCAGGGCCCAGTACACTACTATTGACCAGGGCCCAGTACACTACTATTGACCAGGGCCCAGTACACTACTGTTGACCAGGGCCCAGTACACTACTATTGACCAGGGCCCAGTGCTGCGCAGTGAAAAGGAGGGTTGCAGAGCAGGTTATGGAGTTTAAATGAGTTCCTGACCTGAGTTATGTCCAGTCACAGTAGAGGTTACTCAGTTCAATAACAGCTGATTTAATTGGCCCAGAGACAAACACATTGTCTGAGACACACACACACACACACACGTACAGCGTTACCATTGTAAATCTCCGTTGTCAAGAATAACGATCGAGACAGCTAAACGATTATTGGTTGCGTAGACACTCCACCGCATGAGTCCTGTATTGGACAGGACAATGTCCAAACCTGATGAATTTACCATGGATAAGATATCCCCACTGGTTCAATGGGAACCTTGACAGAAAAGTAGTAATCATTTCCTGTGTCAATCAAATGTATTTATAAAGCTCTATTTACATCAGCCGATGTCACAAAGTGCTTAACAGAAACCCAGCCTAAAACCCCAAACAGCAAGCAATGCAGATGTAGAAGGCATCTGTCCTGGTACACACACTGTGTAATGGAAGTGTGGTTTTTGCATATCCCAGGTCCCCCTGAGACACCTGCAGGGAGTGGGGTCACGGTCATCATTGTTCACCACCCCTGGAGCAATTAGGGTTTAAGTGCCTTGCTCAAGGGCAAAGTGACCGATGTTTTTCACCTCGGCGGCTCTATTTCAAACCAACCTTTCAGTTACTGGCCCAACGCTCCAACCCCAAGGCTGCCTTCCTCTAACCTCAAGGCTATCTGCCTCTAACCCCAAGGCTCCAACCCCAAGGCTGCCTTCCTCTAACCTCAAGGCTACCTGCCTCTAACCCCAAGGCTCCAACCCCAAGGCTGCCTTCCTCTAACCCCAAGGCTACCTGCCTCTAACCCCAAGGCTCCAACCCCAAGGCTACCTGCCTCCAACCCCAAGGCTGCCTTCCTCTAACCCCAAGGCTACCTGCCTCTAACCCCAAGGCTCCAACCCCAAGGCTACCTGCCTCTAACCCCAAGGCTCCAACCCCAAGGCTGCCTTCCTCTAACCCCAAGGCTACCTGCCTCTAACCCCAAGGCTCCAACCCCAAGGCTACCTGCCTCTAACCCCAAGGCTCCAACCCCAAGGCTACCTGCCTCCAACCCCAAGGCTACCTGCCTCTAACCCCAAGGCTCCAACCCCAAGGCTACCTGCCTCCAACCCCAAGGCTACCTGCCTCCAACCCCAAGGCTACCTGCCTCCAACCCCAAGGCTACCTGCCTCCAACCCCAAGGCTACCTGTCTCTAACCCCAAGGCTACCTGCCTCTAACCCCAAGGCTCCAACCCCAAGGCTACCTGCCTCCAACCCCAAGGCTACCTGCCTCCAACCCCAAGGCTACCTGCCTCTAACCCCAAGGCTACCTGCCTCTAACCCCAAGGCTACCTGCCTCTAACCACAAGGCTACCTGCCTCCAACCCCAAGGCTACCTGCCTCCAACCCCAAGGCTACCTGCCACCCCTAGTTCCATCACTGGTCCCAAATAGTATACTATGTAGTGGACCCCTACATTACAGGGTGTCTATATATCAGACCTCTATACTATAGTATACTATGTAGTGGACCCCTACATTACAGAGTGTCTATATATATTGTGTGTGTGTGTGTGTGGGGGGGGGGGGGGGGGGGGGGGGGGGGGGTGAGAGAGAGGCCAGGAACTAATAGAAAAACTGAAAGAAAAAAAAACGGATTATAACTTGGGACCTTTCATAAGTCTGTTTGCATTAAATGACAGACGAAAAGAAAGGTAACTTAGCACAAATGTATCTGCCGTTCTAATTACAAAATGAGAAGGATAATTCACATTCAGATATATACACACACACACACACACACACACACACACACACACACACACACATTGTGAAATTAGATGGACCATTGTTGGGAGGGAGCATGGTGGAATCACAGGTCCACCCAGATAATTAATATTATCCTCTACAGGCACACACACACACACACACACACACACACACACAGACGGGCGGACAAACACGCGGCATGGTTCCATCTTGTGTTGTGAATAGGACTCCAGTTATTGCAGATTATCTGAACGACAGTGATCTAATGAGCAAATGTTTCATTTCAGCTCAGAGATGGAAACTAATGTGTATTCTCTCTCTCTCTCGCTCTCTCTCTGTATATATATTTCTCTCTCTCTCTTTTTCTCTCTTTCTCTCTCTCTCTTTATCTCTCTTTTGTTTCTATTTCTCTCTCTCCATCCCTCTATCTCCCGTCCAGTGAAGGAAGTTTCTATGTGAAGATACCCCTTAAATATGGTTTGTACTGTACTGAATAATCTGAGATACCCCTTTAAATATGGTTTGTACTGTACTGAATAATCTGAGATACCCCTTTAAATATGGTTTGTACTGTACTGAATAATCTGAGATACCCCTTTAAATATGGTTTGTGGAATCCAACAAGCTCTCACAGTCTAACATCAGAATTAAACGTTCATACATTTTTCTCAAATGTCAAATTTTGTAATTGTTCCAAACATCAAATTTCGAAGTGTTTAACTTAACTTTAAGTTTAGGCATAAACTCTGCATGTTTAAGGTTAGGCTTAAGTTTAGGCATAAACTCTGCATGTTTAAAGTTAGGCTTAAGTTTAGGCATAAACTCTGACATTTTAAGGTTAGGAATTATCTCAGAAGGGAAAGATTTTTCTATTGCTGGATTTAAACTGTCACCAGAGGCAGATCCACCATCCCCGTCCACAACACCCTGGCAGAACCCAAACCCACTTGAAAAGTAACAGCACTCACTGTTGCCCCTAGTGGCCGGTTTACATGTCATCTCTCAACGTCCTCAGACAACCACACCTCCCTCAAGGAAAGATATCTCTACCCTGTGTGTGTTTCCCCTGTCAATGTGTCTCCATGTCCAGCTTACTCAACTTCAAAAGTAGTCAGGAAACCCCTCTCCCTCTCTCCCTCTCTCCCTCTCCCTCTCCCTCTCTCTCTCTCCCTCTCTCTCTCCCTCTCTCTCTCTCTCTCTCTCTCTCTCTCTCACCTTTAACCTGTCTCTTTCTTCTGTCATTTTCAGCTGATTTCTGACATGATGTTTAATAACACAGTTGAACTCCTCAGAGTGTTTCAGACTCTTCACTGGGTGACTGACACTCCATGTTCCCCTGATGCTTATTATTTACTCAAGGTTATTTTCTTATTCTTAGAAACACTTGACACACACGCACGCACGCACGCACGCACGCACGCACGCACGCACGCACGCACGCACGCACGCACGACACACACACACACACACACACACACACACACACACACACACACACACACACACACACACACACACACACACACACTAATCTTGAACCACAGCTGTTCCATGAACTCATCACCACATCATTACCTGAAGCTTTAAGGATTATCAGCTCTCTACCCCTCCCTCTCTCCCTCTCTCTCCCTCTCTCTCCCTCCCTCTCGCTCTTCTTTCTCTCTCCCTCTCTCTCTTCCTCTCTCTCCCCTCTCTCCCTCTATCCCTCTTCCCTCTCTCTCTCTTCCCTTTCTACCTCTCCCTCTCTTTATCTTTCTCTCTCTCCTCTGCAGGTACAGTTAGCTGCCAGGTGTCTCAAAAGGAATGCAGATTAACCAAGCGTTTAATCTGAGTACCTTAATCCCCCGCTACCCTGCTCTGAGTACCATAATCATCCTCCACCTTGCCCTGAGTACCTTAATCCCCCTCTACCCTGCTCTGAGTACCTTAACCTACTCTACCCTGCTCTGAGTACCTTAATCTGAGTACCTTTATCACACTCTACCCTGCCCTGAGTACCTTAATCAACCTCTACCCTGCCCTGAGTACCTTCATCACCCTTTACCCTGCCCTGAGTACCTTCATCACCCTTTACCCTGCCCTGAGTACCTTCATCACCCTTTACCCTGCCCTGAGTACCTTCATCACCCTTTACCCTGCTCTGAGTACCTTCATCACCCTTTACCCTGCCCTGAGTACCTTCATCACCCTTTACCCTGCCCTGAGTACCTTCATCACCCTTTACCCTGCTCTGAGTACCTTCATCACCCTTTACCCTGCTCTGAGTACCTTCATCACCCTTTACCCTGCCCTGAGTACCTTCATCACCCTTTACCCTGCCCTGAGTACCTTCATCACCCTTTACCCTGCCCTGAGTACCTTCATCACCCTTTACCCTGCCCTGAGTACCTTCATCACCCTTTACCCTGCTCTGAGTACCTTCATCACCCTTTACCCTGCTCTGAGTACCTTCATCACCCTTTACCCTGCTCTGAGTACCTTCATCACCCTTTACCCTGCTCTGAGTACCTTCCTCACCGTCTACTCTGCTGCTGTAGAGAAGCTTTAAGACGTTGTTGTTTGAATTTCATACTGCCATTTAAGACAGGGTGGTCTCCCCTCACAGTAAACACTATCCTACTGTCTAGGACTGTATCACTCATACTGCCCTTTAAGACAGGGTGGTCTCCCCTCACAGTAAACACTATCCTACTGTCTAGGACTGTATCACTCATACTGCCATTTAAGACAGGGTGGTCTCCCCTCACAGTAAACACTATCCTACTGTCTAGGACTGTATCACTCATACTGCCCTTTAAGACAGGGTGGTCTCCCCTCACAGTAAACACTATCCTACTGTCTAGGACTGTATCACTCATACTGCCCTTTAAGACAGGGTGGTCTCCCCTCACAGTAAACACTATACTACTGTCTAGGACTGTATCACTCATACTGCCCTTTAAGACAGGGTGGTCTCCCCTCACAGTAAACACTATACTACTGTCTAGGACTGTATCACTCATACTGCCCTTTAAGACAGGGTGGTCTCCCCTCACAGTAAACACTATACTACTGTCTAGGACTGTATCACTCATACTGCCCTTTAAGACAGGGTGGTCTCCCCTCACAGTAAACACTATCCTACTGTCTAGGACTGTATCACTCATACTGCCCTTTAAGACAGGGTGGTCTCCCCTCACAGTAAACACTATCCTACTGTCTAGGACTGTATCACTCATACTGCCCTTTAAGACAGGGTGGTCTCCCCTCACAGTAAACACTATCCTACTGTCTAGGACTGTATCACTCATACTGCCCTTTAAGACAGGGTGGTCTCCCCTCACAGTAAACACTATACTACTGTCTAGGACTGTATCACTCATACTGCCCTTTAAGACAGGGTGGTCTCCCCTCACAGTAAACACTATCCTACTGTCTAGGACTGTATCACTCATACTGCCCTTTAAGACAGGGTGGTCTCCCCTCACAGTAAACACTATACTACTGTCTAGGACTGTATCACTCATACTGCCCTTTAAGACAGGGTGGTCTCCCCTCACAGTAAACACTATCCTACTGTCTAGGACTGTATCACTCATACTGCCCTTTAAGACAGGGTGGTCTCCCCTCACAGTAAACACTATCCTACTGTCTAGGACTGTATCACTCATACTGCCCTTTAAGACAGGGTGGTCTCCCCTCACAGTAAACACTATCCTACTGTCTAGGACTGTATCACTCATACTGCCCTTTAAGACAGGGTGGTCTCCCCTCACAGTAAACACTATACTACTGTCTAGGACTGTATCACTCATACTGCCCTTTAAGACAGGGTGGTCTCCCCTCACAGTAAACACTATACTACTGTCTAGGACTGTATCATTCATATTGGTTTATTGTTGTATTTATAGATTGGTTCATCTTGCTAAGTTTTACCTTGTTTTTATATTTTGCGTCCTGACTGTGTGCTTTATTGTATTGTGAAGGGGGGTGGAATTGGAAAAGAAGGCACTCTGGGATCCTAGGATGTGCAAAAAAACACAGCTTTACAAAAGTGTCTCTACACCAATGGGATCCATCCTGAAGTGCAGCTTATAGGGCATTATCGGTGATATATGTTAGCAAAAGACATTGGAAAGACAACTTTATGGTTGAAAAGAAGTTGAAATTACATCCAATTTTGCTCACAGAGATTGTTGTTTTGTGTAGATTTGTATGCAGGCATATCTCATTGTAGCCTACAGATGGCCTCGAAATGAATTTCCATTCAAATTGACAATAAAGTTTTGTATGGTATATTATATTGCATCACAGCCTGTATAGTATCCTACTCCCTCTCCACTAAAAGCTGGCTTCAGTCTAGGCACAAGGAGAGGAGGACAGGAGAGAGAGCGAGAGAGAGAGAAGCCAAGCATAGTGCGCCTGACGCAGTGAGATACGGATAGAAGACAGAGAGGCAGAGAACAGAACGGAACAGAAGAGAAGAGAGAGCGCTGCATGCGCGAGACAGTGTCGGTGGAACGACAGCTCATCTCGCTGCAGCTGTCTGTCGGATGCCGTGGTTGACACTGCACAGCCTTGAGACGTGATGCTGGATATTCCCGTGGAGATCAGCAGCTGCTACTGCTGCTCTCCTCCTTGAAAGAGAGAGAGGGAGAGATAAAGGAGAGGAGCGAGAGAGAGAGACATATAGAGGAGAGGAAAGAGAACGGGAAGGGAAGAGCGTGTCACAGAAGCGACAGAAGGGGTTTTGGGTGATATCTGAGATGAATCGCTAACCGTACGGTCAGATTTCTAACCGTTTCGCCGTTTTCACACCAGGTAACTGACATGGATTCATGCTGTTATATTCTATTCGCTGTCTATTCCGTTTCTATACCGTTCTGTCTTCAATAGTGAGGGGGTTGCTTTGCATGGATAACTTTACTTGTCTGTAGGCTACCAAAGCAGACATTGATGTATACGGAAGCGCATGTTTCCCCCCTGACTGAGGCAACTCGTTAATGCTGTACTGTACAGAGCTTGTGAGGGATTGGATTTGTGGACAGGATTGTTTTTCTGTTCATACATCGTGTAGCCAATAGATTGTAGCCTATGCATTCTGTAGGTAATGTGTCTTTAGGCTGCGGTCTGAGAGGGCAGTCCGGGTTTCATTTTATCAAATCAAATAGCTAATCAGATTCATTGATTTGATCCAACTGCTAAAGAAATGGCACACATGGAGATCAATTCATTCGATAGATTGTCAGCCTATTGCCTCTATGTAAAGGCGAGATAATGCCAGTTTTAACCTATGGAATAATGACGGTTTAGGCTAATGGCTACACTTTGATTCACGTGGGCTCAAAGGACATTCACTAGGCCTACCTGAAATTATAGACTACATAACTGGCTAAGGTATGCTAATGTAGCCAAACTATAGTTGGTGACCTAAGAAAGATGCATGAAAGAAGGCTAAACTTCATAAAACATGGGGTTTGAAGTTGTCACATATTTCAATGACTAACGTTCCAGACGTGTGTTGTTGTCTGGTTTAGAATGTTTCGAATGTGGACCGGGGACCAGGGGATGATAATGGTTTAGAATGTTTAGAATGTGGACCGGGGACCAGGGGCTGATAATGGTTTAGAATGTTTAGAATGTGGACCGGGGACCAGGGGGTGATAATGGTTTAGAATGTGGACCGGGGACCAGGGGGTGATAATGGTTTAGAATGTTTAGAATGTGGACCGGGGACCAGGGGGTCCCTATATGACGTGATAATGGTTTAGAATGTTTAGAATGTGGACCGGGGACCAGGGGGTGATAATGGTTTAGAATGTTTAGAATGTGGACCGGGGACCAGGGGGTGCCTGTATGACGTGATAATGGTTTAGAATGTTTAGAATATGGACCGGGGACCAGGGGGTGATAATGGTTTAGAATGTTTAGAATGTGGCCCGGGGACCAGGGGGTGATCATGTTTTAGAATGTGGACCGGGGACCAGGGGGTGATAATGGTTTAGAATGTTTAGAATGTGGACCAGGGACCAGGGGGTGATCATGTTTTAGAATGTGGACTGGGGACCAGGGGGTGATAATGGTTTAGAATGTGGACCAGGGACCAGGGGGTGATAATGGTTTAGAATGTGGACCGGGGACCAGGGGGTGATAATGGTTTAGAATGTTTAGAATGTGGACCGGGGACCAGGGGGTGCCTGTATGACGTGATAATGGTTTAGAATGTTTAGAATATGGACCGGGGACCAGGGGGTGATAATGGTTTAGAATGTTTAGAATGTGGACCGGGGACCAGGGGGTGCCTGTATGACGTGATAATGGTTTCGAATGTTTAGAATATGGACCGGGGACCAGGGGGTGATAATGGTTTAGAATGTTTAGAATGTGGACCGGGGACCAGGGGGTGATAATGGTTTAGAATGTTTAGAATGTGGACCGGGGACCAGGAGGTGATAATGGTTTAGAATGTTTAGAATGTGGACCAGGGACCAGGGGGTGATAATGGTTTAGAATGTGGACCGGGGACCAGGGGGTGATAATGGTTTAGAATGTTTAGAATGTGGACCGGGGACCAGGGGGTGATAATGGTTTAGAATGTTTAGAATGTGGACCAGGGACCAGGGGGTGATAATGGTTTAGAATGTGGACCGGGGACCAGGGGGTGATAATGGTTTAGAATGTTTAGAATGTGGACCAGGGACCAGGGGTGAAAATGGTTTAGAATGTGGACCGGGGACCAGGTGGTGGTAATGGTTTAGAATGTTTAGAATGTGGACCAGGGACCAGGGGGTGATAATGGTTTAGAATGTGGACCGGGGACCAGGGGGTGATAATGGTTTAGAATGTGGACCAGGGACCAGGGGGTGATAATGGTTTAGAATGTGGACCGGGGACCAGGGGGTGATAATGGTTTAGAATGTTTAGAATGTGGACCGGGGACCAGGAGGTGATAATGGTTTAGAATGTTTAGAATGTGGACCAGGGACCAGGGGGTGATAATGGTTTAGAATGTGGACCGGGGACCAGGGGGTGATAATGGTTTAGAATGTTTAGAATGTGGACCAGGGACCAGGGGTGAAAATGGTTTAGAATGTGGACCGGGGACCAGGTGGTGGTAATGGTTTAGAATGTTTAGAATGTGGACCAGGGACCAGGGGGTGATAATGGTTTAGAATGTGGACCGGGGACCAGGGGGTGCATGTTGTATGTGGCCATGCAGCACCCTTTGTCCACCCCGTTATCCTGAGTGGCTCATATTTAGACTGCACAGGATGCACATGCACTATGGTGGGGGCAGACTCCTAGCCTACATGTTGATCCAGCAGTAGTCCAGGACCTTGGACAGCTCCTTCTGTCTCTCTCCCACCTAAGGTCACCTTCTATGCTATAGATTTTATTTAACTGTTTATTCTTTTTACAGTTTGTTTTATTAATGGAAATGTTTTCATTTGTTAAGGGAACCGTCTTTTGAAGTGGTAAATGTTTACCTTTTCTATGTAACTTCACCAGTTTTCTTGGGTTAAAAGACTTGAAGACTGTCTGTAAAAAAAAAAAACGTTTTTAAAATGTCCCTAACGGACAATATCATTATGCTACAGTATCATCACTTGGCAGTTGGAACTGTGATGAGGCTTAGGGTTTTAACAGTCATCACCCCTGGGCAGCACATGCACCTAAAGCAGGGGTGTCCAACTCATTTCCCCCTGGGGGCAGCATTCGGTCTTCAACGATGTCCAGAGGGCCGCACTGAAAATGGATTATATTTCCTCGCCTTCAAAATGTGCAAAAAATTGCCCCCCATCTATCGTTTTTGGAATTGGCGATGCTCCTTGACATTCCGGTGATTTATTCAGGATGAACATGTAATTCTGGTTTTAGACATTTTCAAGTATATTGAGTTTGTTTTCCCCCTAAAAAACCAAATGAGAAACACCCGCTGGCCGGATTGGACAATATCTTTGACCCCTGACCTAAAGCGTCCCTGAGGTGTGTGTGTCATCTAGCCCCCTGGTCAAACACACACACACACCACTCAATGACACTACGGTGTGTGTGTGTGTGTCTCTCTCTCTGTGTGTGTGTGTGTGTGTGTGTGTGTGTCTCTCTCTCTGTGTGTGTGTGTGTGTGTGTGTCTCTCTGTGTGTATGTGTGTGTGTGTGTGTGTGTGTGTGTGTCTGTGTCTCTCTCTCTCTCTCTCTCTGTTTGTGTGTGTGTGTTTGCTTGTGTCTCTGTGTGTGTGTGTGTGTTTGTGTCTGTGTGTGTGTGTGTGTTTGTTTGTGTCTGTGTGTGTGAGTGTGTTTGTTTGTCTCTCTGTGTGTGTGTGTGTGTGTGTGTGTTTGTTTGTGTCTCTCTTTGTGTGTGCGTGTGTGTGTGTGTGTGTGTTTGTTTGTTTGTGTCTCTGTCTGTGTGTGTGTTTGTTTGTGTCTCTGTGTCTGTGTGAGTTTGTTTATTTGTGTCTCTGTGTGTGTGTCTGTGTGTCTGTGTGTGTGTGTTTGTGTCTCTCTCTGTGTGTGTTTGTGTGTGTTAATGTGTTGTTATACAGGCAGTTAATCCTGAGGGTTGTGCTGTAGCTACAGTCTGAGGTAACGGTTGTTGTTACTGGCATTGAGTCCCACGAGGCGTGGTCTACTAACTGAGTGTGTGTGTCCATGGTCTGCTAACTGTGTGTGTGTGTGTGTGTGTGTGTGTGTGTGTGTGTGTGTGTGTGTGTGTGTGTGTGTGTGTGTGTGTGTGTGTGTGTGTGTGTGTGTGTGTGTGTGTGTGTGTGTGTGTGTGTCTGTCTCCATGGTCTACTAACTGAGTGTGTGTGTGTGTGTGTGTGTGTGGTGTGTGTGTGTGTGTGTGTGTGTGTGTGTGTGTGTGTGTGTGTCCATGGTCTATTAACTGAATGTGTATGTGTGTGTCCATGGTCTAACAGAGGTTTTCCGCTGAGTAACTCTGCCATTGGCTGCGCACCAAAACGCCCTTCTCTGCTCTCCATATCTCTACACCGGTAATGAACGGAACGATCAGACAACACACTGTAAAAACGTTCATGGAGATCAATAGCCCTGTAACATCAGTTAGTGTAATAACACCAGTTAGTGTAATAACACCGGTTAGTGTAATAACACCGGTTAGTGTAATTACACCGGTTAGTGTAATTACACCGGTTAGTGTAATTACACCGGTTAGTGTAATAACACCGGTTAGTGTACATACACCGGTTAGTGTAATTACACCGGTTAGTGTAATTACACCGGTTAGTGTAATAACACCGGTTAGTGTAATAACACCAGTTAGTGTAATAACACCAGTTAGTGTAATAACACCAGTTAATATAATAACACCAGTTAGTGTAATTACACCAGTTAGTGTAATTACACCGGTTAGTGTAATAACACCAGTTAGTGTAATAACACCAGTTAATATAATAACACCAGTTAGTGTAATTACACCAGTTAGTGTAACCGGTGTTATTACCTTAACAAGTGTTATTACATTAACCGTTGTTACAAGCCATTCTCCAATTCAATATTGTTTATGCTCATTCTGAGAGGTAATTATCACATTGATTCCACACACACACACACACACACACACACACACACACACACACACACACACACACACACACACACACACAATCTAAAGCCTTTCCAGCAGGCAACACACTGAGTTTCAAGCCTCCAAACTCACAAGACAGTATTCCCTGTGGGCCGTTCGTTAGCGGCGTTGGGAGATTGCTTGTGAATGTGTGTGAGTGATTGCTATGCACTGGCTTGTAATAAAGAAGGTATTGCTTGTATAAAGAAGAAGAGGGGGAGAGAGGAGAGTAAGAAGAGAAGAGAAAAAGGTCCTCTCTCCCTCCCTCTATTTTTCTCTTTCTATCTCTCTGCAATGCTGAACAGAGAGGGTGTGGAGTAGCAACAAGATATCTTTCTATCTCTCTGCAATGCTGAACAGAGAGGGTGTGGAGTAGCAACAAGATATCTTTCTATCTCTCTGCAATGCTGAACAGAGAGGGTGTGGAGTAGCAACAAGATATCTTTCTATCTCTCTACAATGCTGAACAGAGAGGGTGTGGAGTAGCAACAAGATATCTTTCTATCTCTCTGCAATGCTGAACAGAGAGGGTGTGGAGTAGCAACAAGATATCTTTCTATCTCTCTGCAATGCTGAACAGAGAGGGTGTGGAGTAGCAACAAGATATCTTTCTATCTCTCTACAATGCTGAACAGAGAGGGTGTGGAGTAGCAACAAGATATCTTTCTATCTCTCTACAATGCTGAACTGAGAGGGTGTCGAGTAGCATCAAACATTTAGAAATTGACTTCAGCATCCAACGTTTGTCCGTAGGGGAATAAATGTTGATTTTTGACAATTATGTTTCGGCATTCATTCTGATTGGTACATATAGGTAGAGATAAAGTGATGAGGTAACAGGATAGATAATAGACAGTAACAGCAGTCTATGTGATGAGGTAACAGGATAGATAATAGACAGTAGCAGCAGTCTATGTGATGAGGTAACAGGATAGATAATAGACAGTAGCAGCAGTCTATGTGATGAGGTAACAGGATAAATAATAGACAGTAGCAGTAGTCTATGTGATGAGGTAACAGGATAGATAATAGACAGTAACTGCAGTGTATGTGATGAGGTAACAGGATAGATAATAGACAGTAGCAGCAGTCTATGTG
The DNA here is from genome assembly GCF_965601325.2 of Salmo salar. NCBI lineage: Eukaryota > Metazoa > Chordata > Actinopteri > Salmoniformes > Salmonidae > Salmo > Salmo salar. The sequence continues at coordinate 10,940,065 of NC_138302.1, forward strand.
ATGAGGTAACAGGATAGATAATAGACAGTAACAGCAGTCTATGTGATGAGGTAACAGGATAGATAATAGACAGTAGCAGCAGTCTATGTGATGAGGTAACAGGATAGATAATAGACAGTAACTGCAGTGTATGTGATGAGGTAACAGGATAGATAATAGACAGTAGCAGCAGTCTATGTGATGAGGTAACAGGATAGATAATAGACAGTAGCAGCAGTCTATGTGATGAGGTAACAGGATAGATAATAGACAGTAGCAGCAGTCTATGTGATGAGGTAACAGGATAGATAATAGACAGTAGCAGCAGTCTATGTGATGAGGTAACAGGATAGATAATAGACAGTAGCAGCAGTCTATGTGATGAGGTAACAGGATAAATAATAGACAGTAGCAGTAGTCTATGTGATGAGGTAACAGGATAGATAATAGACAGTAGCAGCAGTCTATGTGATGAGGTAACAGGATAGATAATAGACAGTAGCAGTAGTCTATGTGATGAGGTAACAGGATAGATAATAGACAGTAGCAGTAGTCTATGTGATGAGGTAACAGGATAGATAATAGACAGTAGCAGCAGTCTATGTGATGAGGTAACAGGATAGATAATAGACAGTAACAGCAGTCTATGTGATGAGGTAACAGGATAGATAATAGACAGTAGCAGCAGTCTATGTGATGAGGTAACAGGATAAATAATAGACAGTAGCAGTAGTCTATGTGATGAGGTAACAGGATAGATAATAGACAGTAGCAGCAGTCTATGTGATGAGGTAACAGGATAGATAATAGACAGTAGCAGCAGTCTATGTGATGAGGTAACAGGATAAATAATAGACAGTAGCAGTAGTCTATGTGATGAGGTAACAGGATAGATAATAGACAGTAACAGCAGTCTATGTGATGAGGTAACAGGATAGATAATAGACAGTAGCAGCAGTCTATGTGATGAGGTAACAGGATAAATAATAGACAGTAGCAGTAGTCTATGTGATGAGGTAACAGGATAGATAATAGACAGTAACAGCAGTCTATGTGATGAGGTAACAGGATAGATAATAGACAGTAGCAGCAGTCTATGTGATGAGGTAACAGGATAGATAATAGACAGTAACTGCAGTGTATGTGATGAGGTAACAGGATAGATAATAGACAGTAGCAGCAGTCTATGTGATGAGGTAACAGGATAGATAATAGACAGTAGCAGCAGTGTATGTGATGAGGTAACAGGATAGATAATAGACAGTAGCAGCAGTGTATGTGATGTGCAGGGGTACGAGGTAATTGAGGTAGATATGTACATATAGGTAGCGAGGGCTTTGGTGCCCTAGCAGAGGGCCCTGGTGCCCTGGCTGAGGGCCCTGGTGCCCTGGCTGAGGGCCCTGGTGCCCTGCCTGAGGGCCCTGGTGCCCTGGCTGAGGGCCCTGGTGCCCTGGCAGAGGGCCCTGGTGCCCTGGCAGAGGGCCCTGGTGCCCTGGCAGAGGGCCCTGGTGCCCTGTCAGAGGGCCCTGGTGCCCCGGCAGAGGGCCCTGGTGCCCCGGCAGAGGACCCTGGTGCCCCGGCAGAGGGCCCTGGTGCCCCGGCAGAGGGCCCTTCCCGCGTGCCCTGGCCCAGCAGGGCCCTGGTGCCCTGGCAGAGGGCCTTGGTGCCCTAGCACCAAAGTAAGAGTTAGGGTTAGGGTTTTTCTCCCCCTCTGTATCTGTATCTATCTCTCTGTCTCTCTCTCTGTCTCTCTCTCTGTATCTCACTCTATGTCTCACTCTGCTCTCTCTCTCTCTCTCTCTCTCTCTCTCTCTCTCTCTCTCTCTCTCTCTCTCAGTGGTGTGTGTACATTGAGTCAGCTAGTTTGTATGCCAGATGCCTGTACTTCACTCCCTGGAGCTGGAAGGAGGAGAGGAGGAGGAGAGACAGATCGTGGTAGAGATACATAGAGAGAGAGAGCACACAGAGAGAGAGACACAGCAGAGAGAGAGAGAGACAGACAGACAGACAGACAGACAGACAGACAGACAGACAGACAGACAGACAGACAGACAGAGAAGGGGGGTCCCCCTCTGTGAATTCTGTTATTTTGCAATAGAGAGCTAGCCTGTACATCCTAAATGTCCCGTCTATCACATACTGTAGCTCAGATAGAGATGGACAGAAATAGGGATGGAGATATAGAGGGAAAGAGAGAAAGAGGGAGAGAGACAGAGGGAGAGATAGAGGGAAAGACAGAGGGATAGAGAGAAAGAGGGAGAGAGACAGAGGGAAAGACAGAGGGATAGAGAGAAAGAGAGAGATTGAGACAGAGGGAGTGAGAGAAAGACCTGTAGGGCTCAGTTGGTAGAGCAAGGAGCTTGCAACACCAGGGTTGTTGGTTTGATTCCCACGGGGGACCAGAACAAGAACGTACCGAAATGTATGTACTCACTACTATTAAGTCCCTTTGGATAACAGTGTCTGCTAAGTTACTCAAATGTCAAGTGATAGAGAGATTGATGTTGGAGGGTTAGGTGAAGTGGTGGATGGAGAGGTGGCGGGTTAGGTGAAGTGGTGGATAGAGAGATGAAGGGTTAGGTGAAGTGGTGGATAGATGGATAGAGAGGTGGAGGGTTAGGTGAAGTGGTGGATAGAGAGGTGAAGGGTTAGGTGAAGTGGTGGATAGATGGATGGATAGAGAGGTGGAGGGTTAGGTGAAGTGGTGGATAGATGGATAGAGAGGTGGAGGGTTAGGTGAAGTGGTGGATAGATGATAGAGGTGGAGGGTTAGGTGAAGTGGTGGATAGAGAGGTGAAGGGTTAGGTGAAGTGGTGGATAGATGGATAGAGAGGTGAAGGGTTAGGTGAAGTGGTGGATAGATGGATAGAGAGGTGGAGGGTTAGGTGAAGTGATGGATAGAGAGGTGGAGGGTTAGGTGAAGTGGTGGATAGATGGATAGAGAGAGAGATGGAGGGTTAGATGAAGTGGTGGATAGATGGATAGAGAGAGATGGAGGGTTAGATGAAGTGGTGGATAGATGGATAGAGAGAGAGATGGAGGGTTAGATGAAGTGGTGGATGGATGGATGGATGGATAGAGAGAGAGATGGAGGGTTAGATGAAGTGGTGGATAGATAGATGGATAGAGAGAGAGATGGAGGGTTAGATGAAGTGGTGGATAGATGGATAGAGAGAGAGATGGAGGGTTAGGTGAAGTGGTGGATAGATGGATAGAGAGAGAGAAAGACACTCAGCAGTAGCTTCTGTCCAGAGGGGTGTGTGTGTGTGTGTGTGTGTGTGTGTGTGTGTGTGTGTGTGTGTGTGTGTGTGTGTGTGTGTGTGTGTGTGTGTGTGTGTGTGTGTGTGTGTGTGTGTGTGTGTGTGTGTGTGTGTGTGTGTGTGTGTGTGTGTGTGTGTGTGAGATTGATTGATGAGGAAGCTCCGTTTTCTTCTGAACCACATCCGAACCTCACTAAGGTGGTAATCAGTGGAGAGATAAAGCATCTTTCTGTAATTCTAGAATAATATCCACCAGCCATATCTCTAGACCTTGGCTCACTCTCCTTCTCTCTCGTTCCTCTTTAAACACATTATTATATCCATCCTCTCTGATCACTCGCTTTATAGTTTAGTCGTCATTAGATCTGTTTCCCAAAAGCCTTAAAATATCCAACACATCCAAATAATGGTACAGTTCTGTACACGACAGGAGTGAACACAACAGAAGGGTACAGTTGTCTACACGACAGGAGTGAACAGAACAGAAGGGTATTTTACTGTCTCTATTTGTGGATGTGGATGATAGCACCACCACACACAGCTTCTGGTCTACAGTTTTGTTCCAGATGTCCACCCGTGACCTCACTATCACATCATACGGCTGAAGTTCCTCAGAGTCACGATGTCACAATCACTCATTGACTGTTGACATTCTACTGGGCTAGTTCTAGAGCTGTGATGTCACAATCACTCATTGACTGTTGACATTCTACTGGGCTAGTTTTAGAGCTGTGATGTCACAATCACTCATTGACTGTTGACATTCTACTGGGCTAGTTCTAGAGCTATGATGTCACAATCACTCATTGACTGTTGACATTCTACTGGGCTAGTTCTAGAGCTGTGGTGTCACAATCACTCATTGACTTTTGACATTCTACTGGGCTAGTTCTAGAGCTGTGATGTCACAATCACTCATTGACTTTTGACATTCTACTGGGCTAGTTCTAGAGCTGTGATGTCACAATCACTCATTGACTGTTGACATTCTACTGGGCTAGTTCTAGAGCTGTGATGTCACAATCACTCATTGACTGTTGACATTCTACTGGGCTAGTTTTAGAGCTGTGATGTCACAATCACTCATTGACTGTTGACATTCTACTGGGCTAGTTCTAGAGCTATGATGTCACAATCACTCATTGACTGTTGACATTCTACTGGGCTAGTTCTAGAGCTGTGGTGTCACAATCACTCATTGACTTTTGACATTCTACTGGGCTAGTTCTAGAGCTGTGATGTCACAATCACTCATTGACTTTTGACATTCTACTGGGCTAGTTCTAGAGCTGTGATGTCACAATCACTCATTGACTGTTGACATTCTACTGGGCTAGTTCTAGAGCTGTGATGTCACAATCACTCATTGACTGTTGACATTCTACTGGGCTAGTTCTAGAGCTGTGGTGTCACAATCACTCATTGACTGTTGACATTCTACTGGGCTAGTTCTACATTTACATTTACATTTAAGTCATTTAGCAGACGCTCTTATCCAGAGCGACTTACAAAATGGTGCATTCACCTTATGATATCCAGTGGAACAACCACTTTACAATAGTGCATCTAAATATTTTAAGGGGGGGGGGGGGGGTTAGAAGGATTACTTTATCCTATCCTAGGTATTCCTTAAAGAGGTGGGGTTTCAGGTGTCTCCGGAAGGTGGTGATTGACTCCGCTGTCCTGGCGTCGTGAGGGAGCTTGTTCCACCATTGGGGTGCCAGAGCAGCGAACAGTTTTGACTGGGCTGAGCGGGAACTGTGCTTCCTCAGAGGTAGGGGGGCCAGCAGGCCAGTGGTGGATGAACGCAGTGCCCTTGTTTGGGTGTAGGGACTGATCAGAGCCTGAAGGTATGGAGGTGCCGTTCCCTTCACAGCTCCGTAGGCAATCACCATGGTCTTGTAGTGGATGTGAGCTTCAACTGGAAGCCAGTGGAGAGAGCGGAGGAGCGGGGTGACGTGAGAGAACTTGGGAAGGTTGAACACCAGACGGGCTGCGGCGTTCTGGATGAGTTGTAGGGGTTTAATGGCACAGGCAGGGAGCCCAGCCAACAGCGAGTTGCAGTAATCCAGACGGGAGATGACAAGTGCCTGGATTAGGACCTGCGCCGCTTCCTGTGTGAGGCAGGGTCGTACTCTGCGAATGTTGTAGAGCATGAACCTACAGGATCGGGTCACCGCCTTGATGTTAGTGGAGAACGACAGGGTGTTGTCCAGGATCACGCCAAGGTTCTTAGCACTCTGGGAGGAGGACACAAGGGAGTTGTCAACCGTGATGGCGAGATCATGGAACGGGCAGTCCTTCCCCGGGAGGAAGAGCAGCTCCGTCTTGCCGAGGTTCAGCTTGAGCTGGTGATCCGTCATCCACACTGATATGTCTGACAGACATGCAGAGATGCGATTCGCCGCCTGGTTATCAGAAGGGGGAAAGGAGAAGATTAATTGTGTGTCGTCTGCATAGCAATGATAGGAGAGACCATGTGAGGATATGACAGAGCCAAGTGACTTGGTGTATAGCGAGAATAGGAGAGGGCCTAGAACAGAGCCCTGGGGGACACCAGTGGTGAGAGCGCATGGTGCGGAGACAGATTCTCGCCACGCCACCTGGTAGGAGCGACCTGTCAGGTAGGACGCAATCCAAGCGTGGGCCGCGCTGGAGATGCCCAACTCGGAGAGGGTGGAGAGGAGGATCTGATGGTTCACAGTATCAAAGGCAGCAGATAGGTCTAGAAGTATGAGAGCAGAGGAGAGAGAGTTAGCTTTAGCAGTGCGGAGAGCCTCCGTGACACAGAGAAGAGCAGTCTCAGTTGAATGCCCAGTCTTGAAACCTGACTGATTAGGATCAAGAAGGTCATTCTGAGAGAGATAGCAGGAGAGCTGGCCAAGGACGGCACGTTCAAGAGTTTTGGAGAGAAAAGAAAGAAGGGATACTGGTCTGTAGTTGTTGGCATCGGAGGGATCGAGTGTAGGTTTTTTCAGAAGGGGTGCAACTCTCGCTCTCTTGAAGACGGAAGGGACGTAGCCAGCGGTCAAGGATGAGTTGATGAGCGAGGTGAGGAAGGGGAGAAGGTCTCCGGAAATGGTCTGGAGAAGAGAGGAGGGGATAGGGTCAAGTGGGCAGGTTGTTGGGCGGCCGGCCGTCACAAGACGCGAGATTTCATCTGGAGAGAGAGGGGAGAAAGAGGTCAAAGCACAGGGTAGGGCAGTGTGAGCAGGACCAGCGGTGTCGTTTGACTTAGCAAACGAGGATCGGATATCGTCAACCTTCTTTTCAAAATGGTTGACGAAGTCATCCGCAGAGAGGGAGGAGGAGGGGGGGGGAGGGGGAGGAGGATTCAGGAGGGAGGAGAAGGTAGCAAAGAGCTTCCTAGGGTTAGAGGCAGATGCTTGGAATTTAGAGTGGTAGAAAGTGGCTTTAGCAGCAGAGACAGAAGAGGAGAATGTAGAGAGGAGTGAGTGAAAGGATGCCAGGTCCGCAGGGAGGCGAGTTTTCCTCCATTTCCGCTCGGCTGCCCGGAGCCCTGTTCTGTGAGCTCGTAGTGAGTCGTCGAGCCACGGAGCAGGAGGGGAGGACCGAGCCGGCCTGGAGGATAGGGGACAGAGAAAATCAAAGGATGCAGAAAGGGAGGAGAGGAGGGTTGAGGAGGCAGAATCAGGAGATAGGTTGGAGAAGGTTTGAGCAGAGGGAAGAGATGATAGGATGGAAGAGGAGAGAGTAGCGGGAGAGAGAGAGCGAAGGTTGGGACGGCGCAATACCATCCGAGTAGGGGCAGAGTGAGAAGTGTTGGATGAGAGCAAGAGGGAAAAGGATACAAGGTAGTGGTCGGAGATTTGGAGGGGAGTTGCAATGAGATTAGTGGAAGAACAGCATCTAGTAAAGATGAGGTCAAGCGTATTGCCTGCCTTGTGAGTAGGGGGAGAAGGTGAGAGGGTGAGGTCGAAAGAGGAGAGGAGTGGAAAGAAGGAGGCAGAGAGGAATGAGTCAAAGGTAGACGTGGGGAGGTTAAAGTCACCCAGAACTGTGAGAGGTGAGCCATCCTCAGGAAAGGAACTTATCAAGGCGTCAAGCTCATTGATGAACTCTCCAAGGGAACCTGGAGGGCGATAAATGATAAGGATGTTAAGCTTGAAAGGGCTGTGATGTCACAATCACTCATTGACTGTTGACATTCTACTGGGCTAGTTCTAGAGCTATGAT
>NC_138302.1:10952500-10995000 GCF_965601325.2 Salmo salar
GTTTACTGCCAGGGCCCAGGTCTGGCAGTACTGCTCTAGCAGGTCCAGGCTCTGCTGTAGGCCAGGTGCTGTGGGTGACAGCAGGCATAGGTCATCTGCGAAGAGTAGGCATTTAACTTCTGAATTGTGGAGACTAACACCAGGGGCTGAGGATTTTTCTAGAATAGTGGCCAATTCGTTAATGTAAATATTGAAGAGTGCAGGGCTCAGATTGCAACCCTGACGAAGGCCCCACCCCCGGTTAAAGAATTCTGTTCTTTTCTTACCAATTTTAATGCCGCACGTATTGCCAGTATACATTGATTTAATTATGTCATATGTTTTACCCCCTACACCACTTTCAATAACTTTGTAGAACAGTCCTGTATGCCAAATAGAATCAAATGCTTTTTGGAAGTCGATAAAGCAAGCGTATATTTTGGTATTATTTTGGTGGACATGTTTATCTATCAGGGTGTGTAAGGTGTAAATATGATCAGTTGTGCGATGTTTTGGTATAAATCCAATTTGGCTTTTACTCAAGACATTGTGCTTATTAAGGAAGTTTAGAACTCTTACATTGATGATACTACAGAAAACCTTCCCCAGGTTACTGTTCACACAAATGCCTCTGTAATTGTTAGGGTCAAATTTGTCTCCGTTCTTAAAGATTGGGGTTATGAGTCCTTGATTCTAGATGTCAGGGAAATAACCTACACTCAGGATCAAATTAAACAGTTTTAATATAGCCAATTGCAATTTTGCACTAGTGAGTTTGAGCATCTCATTTAGGATGCCATCAGGTCCGCATGCTTTTTTAAATTTGAGAGCCTGAAGTTTCTTATAGAGCTCCTGGTCAGTAATTGGGGAGTCCAATGGGTTTTGATTGTCCTTTATAGCTTTTTCTAATCCATTCAACTTCTCATGGATTTGGCGTTGTTCTGCGTTTGTGTCAATTTGAACGGTGTTGTAGAGTGTTTTGAAATGGGTTGTCCATATGTCACCATTTTGTATCGCTAATTCCTCTTGTTTAGATTTTTTTTAGTTTTTTCCAATTTTGCCAAAAGTTATTTGTGTTTATGGACTCCTCAATTAGTGTCAGCTGCTTGCTGTTGTACTGTGCTTTTTTGGTTCTGAGTGTACGTTTATAGAGTTTTAAAGTCACAGTAATGAAGGCGTAATTCACCATTATTTGGGTCTCTGTGCTTTTGGTTGGATTGTGTTCTAAGTTTTTTCCTTATAATTTTACAATCTGCATCAAACCAGTTGTCATCTGTGATTTTTTTAGTTTTGTTTTTTATCAATTTCAATTGTGCTTCTTTTGCCGTTTGCCTGAATATATAGTTGATGTTTCGTACTGCTAGATTGATGCCTTCTTTACTGTGAGTGAATGTGGTATCCAGAAAGTTATCTAAGAGTGTTTGGATATTTTGGTTCCAGGTTGCTTTCTGGTATTCTTCTGTGCTGTTTTGGGCCCATCTGTATGAGTTTCTGATGTTGTATAGCTTACTGGGCTGTGAATGTGTGGTTGTTTCCATGTCTGTTCTTTTGAGGAACAACGTAATTTGGCTGTGATCAGACAGAGGTGTTAGTGGCTTGACAGTGAATGAGCTGAGAGAGAAAGGGTCCATGTCTATGATCATATATCTCTCTCTCTCTCTCCCTCTCTCTCTCTCTCTCTCTCTCTTTCAATCACATTCCAACCATCGTATCACAGCTGTGGTCCGTCTCAGAGATTCTCTTTCAATCACATCCCAACCATCGTATCACAGCTGTGGTCCGTCTCAGAGATTCTCTTTCAATCACATCCCAACCATCGTATCACAGCTGTAGTCCGTCTCAGAGATTCCCTGGAGGGATCTTAAGAAGGCATCTCTGCATCACCATGACAACCATTAGAGTTCTCTTGACAACGACAACCATGACACACAGAGTTCTAAACACAACGTCTCTCTGTCCTGATGTGACACACTTCCTGTTTCATGATACACTTCTAAAAACCTTTGTGTGTGTGTGTGTGTGTGTGTGTGTGTGTGTGCGCATATTGTCGTTGTTTCAGATCTGTCTATACAAATATATATTTCAGGTTTAGATTGAGGAAAGGAAGGAGGAGAACCAGAGAAGAGAGAACCAGAGAAGACAGAGGAGAGAACCAGGGAAGACAGAGACAGAGAAGACAGACGTAGAAGACACAGAGAAGACAAAGCGAGAGTAGACAGACAGAGAAGACACAGAAAGAGTAGACAGTGAAGACAGAGAAGACATAGACAGAGTAGACAGAGACAGTGAAACAGAAACAGAGAAGACTGATGAAGACAGAGAAGACAGATAATACAGAGAAGACAGAGAAGACAGAGGCAGAAAATACAGAGAAGACAGAGACAGACAAGACAGAGAAGACAGTTAGAGAAGACATTTAGAGAGACTCCTGTCCTTAGCATCTTGTCTTGAGGGAAGTTTGTTTTATCCAAGAATCCAATAGCACACAGATAAGCCCAACATTAGACTATCCTTACCTATCTTTCTCACTTTTTCCAAAACACTTTGGTAGAGAAAAGATTCCCCAGCCTATTGACATCATGTCACTGCAATGTAGACAACAATGGAGAGAGATGAGCATTGAGATATGATACCAGACCAGAGGAAACAAGTTGCTTGTCTTTTAGATTCTATTCAACGTTTAAAAGGTTAATATAGTGCCTATGTCTTATGTCCTCCCTCCCTCCCTCCCTCCCTCCCTCCCTCCCTCCCTCCCTCCCTCCCTCCCTCCCTCCCTCCCTCCCTCCCTCCCTCCCTCCCTCCCTCCCTCCCTCCCTCCCTCCCTCCCTCCCTCCCTCCCTCCCTCTCCTCTCTCTCCTCCCTCCCTCCCTCTCCTCTCCTCTCCTCTCCTCTCCTCCCTCCCTCCCTCCCTCTCCTCCCTCCCTCCCTCCCTCCCTCCCTCCCTCCCTCCCTCCCTCCCTCCCTCCCTCCCTCCCTCCCTCCCTCCCTCCCTCCTCTCTCCTCCCTAATGGAAGGTCGTGGTATAGCCTATGTCCTGGGGGGATGTTGCGTGTCTGGTAATTAAACAGCAGTCTTCATAATAATTCATTCTAATTCATTCTAGTCCTGCCAGACTCCTATAACAGGTAGAAGTGACAGCAGGGATATTCTAATTCATTCTAGTCCTGCCAGACTCCTATAACAGGTAGAATTGACAGCAGGGATATTCTAATTCATTCTAGTCCTGCCAGACTCCTATAACAGGTAGAAGTGACAGCAGGGATATTCTAATTCATTCTAGTCCTGCCAGACTCCTATAACAGGTAGAATTGACAGCAGGGATATTCTAATTCATTCTAGTCCTGCCAGACTCCTATAACAGGTAGAATTGACAGCAGGGATATTCTAATTCATTCTAGTCCTGCCAGACTCCTATAACAGGTAGAAGTGACAGCAGGGATATTCTAATTCATTCTAGTCCTGCCAGACTCCTATAACAGGTAGAATTGACAGCAGGGATATTCTAATTAATTCTAGTCCTGCCAGACTCCTATAACAGGTAGAAGTGACAGCAGGGATATTCTAATTCATTCTAGTCCTGCCAGACTCCTATAACAGGTAGAATTGACAGCAGGGATATTCTAATTCATTCTAGTCCTGCCAGACTCCTATATAACAGGTAGAATTGACAGCAGGGATATTCTTGTCCTGCCAGACTGCTATAACAGGTAGAATTGACAGCAGGGATATTCATGTAGAATAATATCAGGGAACATAAATGACTTAGGGGCCCAATAACTCATGTGGAACACAGAGAGAACGTATTTCCAACACATTTACTGTGGACAACTAAGAAACCAAACCTTACCCCAGAACACTTTCCATGTTGGTAAAAAGCCTCTACCCTGTTCTGTGTCCCAAACGTCCCTATTCTTTGTGTGGTTAAGGAAAGGTCAGTGTCCTGGGGTTGTTGCTGAATGTCTGGTAATTAAAAGGCCCTTTCATAATAATGAATTATGAGTCGTCCCAGGCCTCCTTTGACCCCCACAGGTGACAACCTGTAGAATATGATATCACACACCTTACAGAATAGTAATGTAGAACACATGAAGACCATAACGACTGTTGTGATGTAGAACACATGAAGACCATAACGACTGTTGTGATGTAGAACACATGAAGACCATAATGACTGTTGTGATGTAGAACACATGAAGACCATAACGACTGTTGTGATGTAGAACACATGAAGACCATAATGACTGTTGTGATGTAGAACACATGAAGACCATAACGACTGTTGTGATGTAGAACACATGAAGACCATAATGACTGTTGTGATGTAGAACACATGAAGACCATAATGACTGTTGTGATGTAGAACACATGAAGACCATAATGACTGTTGTGATGTAGAACACATGAAGACCATAATGACTGTTGTGATGTAGAACACATGAAGACCATAACGACTGTTGTGATGTAGAACACATGAAGACCATAAGACTGTTGTGATGTAGAACACATGAAGACCATAATGACTGTTGTGATGTAGAACACATGAAGACCATAACGACTGTTGTGATGTAGAACACATGAAGACCATAACGACTGTTGTGATGTAGAACACATGAAGACCATAACGACTGTTGTGATGTAGAACACATGAAGACCATAACGACTGTTGTGATGTAGAACACATGAAGACCATAACGACTGTTGTGATGTAGAACACATGAAGACCATAATGACTGTTGTGATGTAGAACACATGAAGACCATAATGACTGTTGTGATGTAGAACACATGAAGACCATAACGACTGTTGTGATGTATATAATGTCTATTGATGTCCTAAATACATCAATAGACTTCAATACAGAGCCTCTCATGACACCCACACTATCAACAGGGAGGGAGGAGGCACGTGCACACGTGTGTGTGTGTGTGTGTGTGTGTGTGTGTGTGTGTGTGTGTGTGTGTGTGTGTGTGTGTGTGTGTGTGTGTGTGCACAGCAGTCATTTGATGTGGAGAGACCAAAGTGGCAGCATCACAGGAACATGCCCCAAATCTCCCATCAGCCCAGATTAAGAAATGGAATTACCAGGATGGCAGCAGCCGCCGTGTTTTTATGGAAGTCAATATTACCGCCTCCGCTCTCTCTTTGGGCTCCCAATAAAAGCAAGAAAATTCTATTAAATGTCAGTGATATGTCTGAGAGGGAGAGAGTGGGGAGGGGGGGAGAGAGGGAGGTGAGAGATAGACAGTGGGCAGAGAGAGAGAGAGAGGAAAGGAAGCAAGAGAGGGGAAGAGGGAGAGAGCTTTACTAAGGTGCCACAGGGCTTACAGGGAAAGAGATAAAGTTAAAACAGATTTGACATTAGTATAAATGTTAAATGCGTATTTCTTTTATAAACGTCCATTAAGATGCGTCTGATAAAAAAATAACAGAGAAAAAACAGGTCTAATCTCAGACATACAGTCTCCAGTCTCACCCCCCCCCCCCCCCCCCCCCCCCCACACACACACACACAGTCAACCTCCATTCAGATGTGCTAGTAGAAGAGTATACAACACACACTGTACGTCACACGTCTTCATATCCTGCCTCAGTCAAGGACAAAGCAGAGCATGAAACACAACACTATTAGAGTCCTTTTTTTTACTAAATCTAGATGCAATTCTACTATGAATCTACTATAATTCTACTACAATTCTACTATAATTCTACTATAGTTCAACTGTAATTCTACTATAGCTCAACTATAATTCTACTATAGTTCAACTATAATTCTACTACAATTTTACTATAATTCTATTAAATTCTGCTATAGTTCGACTATAATTCTACTATAATTTTACTCTAAATATTCTACTATACTTCTACGCTAACTATTCTACTTTAATTCTACTCTAAATATTCTACTGCAATGCTACTATAATTCTACCCTAAATATTCTACTATAAGTCTACTCTAAATATTCACCTATAATTCTACTCTAAATGTTCTACTATAATTCTACTATATTTCTATACTAAATATTCCCCTATAATTGTACTCTAAATGTTTTACTATAATTCTACTCTAAATATTCCACTATAATTCTACTCTAAATATTCTACAATAATTCTACTCGAAATATTCACCTATAGTTCTACTCTAAATGTTCTACTATAATTCTACTACAATTCTAATATATTTCTATACTAAATATTCCACTAGAATTCTACTCTAAATATTCTACTATAATTCTACTCTAAATGTTCTACTGTAATTCTACTACAATTCTACTATAATTCTACTCTAAATGTTCTACTATAATTCTACTCTAAATATTACACTATAATTCTACTCTAAATATTACACTATAATTCTACTCAATTTTCTACTATAATGCCACTATAAATCTACTATGAATATTCTACTATATTTATACTACAATTCTACTATAATACTACTATAATTCTACTATAATTCTACTCTAAATATTCTACTATAATTCTACAACAAAGCTACTATAATTCTGCAACAATTCTACTATAATACTGCTATAATTCTACTATAATTCTACTCTAAATATTCCACTATAATTCTACTCTAAATATTATACTATAATTCTACTCTAAATATTATACTATAATTCTACTCTAAATATACTACTATAATTCTACTACAATTCGCCTATGCATATGTAGTGGAGTTGAAGGAGAATTTGAGCCAAGACTTTCAGGAGAAATAATAAATAATATACTGCTCAAAAAAATAAAGGGAACACTAAAATAACACATCCTAGATCTGAATGAATGAAATAATCTTATTAAATACTTTTTTCTTTACATAGTTGAATGTGCTGACAACAAAATCACACAAAAATAATCAATGGAAATCCAATTTATCAACCCATGGAGGTCTGGATTTGGAGTCACACTCAAAATTAAAGTGGAAAACCACACTACAGGCTGATCCAACTTTGATGTAATGTCCTTAAAACAAGTCAAAATGAGGCTCAGTAGTGTGTGTGGCCTCCACGTGCCTGTATGACCTCCCTACAACGCCTGGGCATGCTCCTGATGAGGTGGCGGATGGTCTCCTGAGGGATCTCCTCCCAGACCTGGACTAAAGCATCCGCCAACTCCTGGACAGTCTGTGGTGCAATGTGGCGTTGGTGGATGGAGCGAGACATGATGTCCCAGATGTGCTCAATTGGATTCAGGTCTGGGGAACGGGCGGGCCAGTCCATAGCATCAATGCCTTCCTCTTGCAGGAACTGCTGACACACTCCAGCCACATGAGGTCTAGCATTGTCTTGCATTAGGAGGAACCCAGGGACAACCGCACCAGCATATGGTCTCACAAGGGGTCTGAGGATCTCATCTCGGTACCTAATGGCAGTCAGGCTACCTCTGGCGAGCACATGGAGGGCTGTGTGGCCCCCCAAAGAAATGCCACCCCACACCATGACTGACCCACCGCCAAACCGGTCATGCTGGAGGATGTTGCAGTCAGCAGAACGTTCTCCACGGCATCTCCAGACTCTGTCACGTCTGTCACATGTGCTCAGTGTGAACCTGCTTCATATGTGAAGAGCACAGGGCGCCAGTGGCGAATTTGACAATCTTGGATTTTTCTGGCAAATGCCAAACGTCCTGCACGGTGTTGGGCTGTAAGCACAACCCCCACCTGTGGACGTCGGGCCCTCATACCACCCTCATGGAGTCTGTTTCTGACCGTTTGAGCAGACACATGCACATTTGTGGCCTGCTGGAGGTCATTTTGCAGGGCTCTGGCAGTGCTCCTCCTGCTCCTCCTTGCACAAAGGCGGAGGTAGCGGTCCTGCTGCTGGGTTGTTGCCCTCCTACGGCCTCCTCCACGTCTCCTGATGTACTGGCCTGTCTACTGGTAGCGCCTCCATGCTCTGGACACTATGCTGACAGAGACAGCAAACCTTCTTGCCACAGCTCGCATTGATGTGCCATCCTGGATGAGCTGCACTACCTGAGCCACTTGTGTGGGTTGTAGACTCCGTCTCATGCTACCACTAGAGTGAAAGCACCGCCAGCATTCAAAAGTGACCAAAACATCAGCCAGGAAGCATAGGAACTGAGAAGTGGTCTGTGGTCACCACTGCAGAACCACTCCTTTATTGGGGGTGTCTTGCTAATTGCCTATAATTTCCACCTGTTGTCAATTCCATTTGCACAACAGCATGTGAAATGTATTGTCAATCAGTGTTGCTTCCTAAGTGGACAGTTTGATTTCACAGAAGTGTGATTGACTTGGAGTTACATTGTGTTGTTTAAGTGTTCCCTTTATTTTTTTGAGCAGTGTATATAGGCGCTTCGTTCTTGCTAATAGTGCGCTTGGCAGCCGTTTTCTAAATGGCCATAGACCCCCATAGTAGAAGACAAGTGAAGGAACCTCACATATTAAAACAGGTGAGTGGCCACACCGGTACTGCACCACACCCTGCAAAATATTCACACCTAGTCATATACAATAACCCTGGATACTTAGTTCAACACAGAGTATAGCCCTGCTATAATTCTACTATAACCTCTATAGGACTATTCTGACTGTACTGGAGTCTACTATATTCTACTACAACCTCTATAGGACCATTCTGACTGTACTGTAGTCTACTATAATCTACTATATTCTATTGTAACCTCTATAGGACCATTCTGACTGTATTGTAGTCTACGATATTCTACTATAACCTCGATAGGACCATTCTGACTGTACTGTAGTCTACTATATTCTACTATAACCTATATTGGACCTTTCTGATTGTACTGTAGTCTACTATAATGTACTATATTCTACTATAACCTCTATAGGACTATTCTGACTGTACTGGAGTCTACTATATTATACTATATTCTGCTATTACCTTTATAGGACCATTCTGACTGTACTGGAGTCTACTATAATCTACTATATTCTATTATAACCTCTATAGGACCATTCTGACTGTATTGTAGTCTACGATATTCTACTATAACCTCTATAGGACCATTCTGACTGTACTGTAGTCTACTATATTCTACTATAACCTCTATAGGACCATTCTGACTGTACTGTAGTCTACTATATTCTACTATAACCTATATTGGACCTTTCTGATTGTACTGTAGTCTACTATAATCTACTATATTCTACTATAACCTCTATAGGACTATTCTGACTGTACTGGAGTCTACTATATTCTACTATATTCTGCTATTACCTTTATAGGACCATTCTGACTGTACTGGAGTCTACTATATTCTACTATAACCTATATCGGACTATTCTGACTGTACTGTAGTCTACTATATTCTACTATATTCTGCTATTACCTCTATGGGACCATTCTGACTGTACTGGAGTCTACTATATTCTAATATAACCTCTATAGGACTATTCTGACTGTACTGTAGTCTACTATATTCTACTATAACATCTATAGGACTATAGGGCCATTCTGACTGTACTGTAGTCTACTATATTCTACTATAACATCTATAGGACTATAGGGCCATTCTGACTGTACTGAAGTCTACTATATTCTACTATATTCTACTATAACATCTATAGGACTATAGGGCCATTCTGACTGTACTGTAGTCTTCAGGCTCAGTGAGTCACCCTCCAGCCTCACCTTCAGTTTGGCTTACTCAGCTATTTTACTCACGTCCCCTCCCTCTCTCTCTCTCTCTCTCTCTCCCTCTCTTTGTCTCTCTCTCTCTCTTTGACCATGTATGGCCTTGCCTCTCCTCACCCTCCTCTCCTCCTCTCCTCTCCTTCTCTCCATACCTCCTCCCATCAATACTAGAGTCCTTGAAAGCTCTTACAGTGAAATCAACAGTGCTAACACATACATGCAGGAGCACACACACGCACACTCACACAGACACACCTTATGTTTTAAATGCAAATGGAACATCATGATCAGCATAAGATCCTGCAGCCAGTCCCTGTGTGTGTGTGTGTGTGTGTGTGTGTGTGTGTGTGTGTGTGTGTGTGTGTGTATACTGTATGTGTGTGTAACTCCTGCTGGGCAGTACGAAATGAGTAACTCGTTATCTGAGCAGATTTAGAACGAATTGTAGGATTAAAAAAAAAAATTCTTCCCATCAGGCGCTTTGATGTTACTAATCAACAGCACTTTCCACGGGCCCACAGCCGTTCAGTGTGTGTGTGTGTGTGTGTGTGTGTGTGTGTGTGTGTGTGTGTGTGTGTGTGTGTCGACGGGCTACGTGCCATTCAGAAATCAGCTCAGTCTTTACGCGGGCCTCATCCCATTCCCACTCAACGTCGGTTTCAGCTCAGGTACATCACTTTGTCTCACTCACAACTGTTCTCGAGGGGTTCTATAGAATGTAGAGGGGTTCTATAGAATGTAGAGAGTTGTAGAGAATGAAAAGGGTTCTATAGAATGTAGAGAGTTGTAGAGAATGTAGAGGGGTTCTATAGAATGTAGGGGGGTTCTATAGAATATAGAGGGGTTCTATATAATGTAGAGAGTTGTAGAGAATGAAAAGGATTTTATAGAATGAAGAGATGTTGTAAAGAATGAAATTGGTTCTATAGAATGTAGAGGGGTTCTATAGAATGAAGAGGGGTTCTGTATAATGTAGAGTTGTAGAGAATGAAAAGGATTCTATAGAATGTAGAGGGGTTCTGTATAATGTAGAGAGTTGTAGAGAATGAAGAGGGTTTTATAGAATGTAGAGAGGTTCTATACAATGTAGAGTTGTAGAGAATAAAAAGGGTTCTATAGAATGTAGTCAGTTGTAGAGAATGAAAATGGTTCTATAGAATGTAGAGGGGTTCTATAGAATGAAAAGTGTTCTATAGAATGTAGAGGGGTTCTAGAGAATGAAAATGTTTCTATAGAATGTAGAGTTGTAAAGAATGAAATCGGTTCTATAGAATTTACAGGGGTTGTAGAGAAGGAAAATGATTCTATAGATTGAAGAGGGGTTCTATGTAATGTAGAGAGTTGTAGAGAAGGAAAAGTTTCTATAGAATGTAGAAGGGTTGTAGAGAATGAAAATTGTTTTATAGAATGTAGAGGTGTTCTACAGAATGTAGAGGGTTGTAAGGAATGAAAAGGGTTCTATAGAATGTAGAGGAGTTCCATAGAATGTAGAGAGTTGGAGAGAATGAAAATGATTCTATAGAATGAAGAGGGGTTCTATATAATGTAGAGCGATGTAGAGAATGAAAAGGGTTCTATAGAATGTAGAGGGGTTCTAGAGAATGTAGAGGGGTTCTATAGAATGTAGAGCGATGTAGAGAATGAAAAGGGTTCTATAGAATGAAGAGGGGTTCTATATAATGTAGAGCGATGTAGAGAATGAAAAGGGTTCTATAGAATGTAGAGGGGTTCTATAGAATGTAGAGGGATTCTATAGAATATAGGGAGTTGTAGAGAATGAAAAGGTTTCTATAGAATGTAAAGGGGTTCTATAGACTGTAGAGGGGTTCTATAGAATGTAGAGAGGTTTTTAGAATGTGGAGGGGATTCTATAGGATGTAGAGGGGTTCTGTAGAGTGGTTCCATAGATTTTATAGGGGTTGTGGAGAATGAAAAGGGTTACGTAGAATGTAGAGGAGTTCTAGAGAATGTGGAGGGGTTCTACAGAATGTAGAGTGGTTCCATAGATTGTATAGGGGTTGTGGAGAATTAAAAGGTTTCTGTAGAATTTCGAGGTGTTCTATAGAATGTAGAGGGGTTCTAGAGAATGTAGAGGGGTTCTATAGAATGTAGAGTGGTTCCATAGATTTTATAGGGGTTGTGGAGAATGAAAAGCGTTACGTAGAATGTAGAGGTTCTAGAGAATGTAGAGGGCTTCTAGAGAATGTAGAGGGGTTCTAGAGAATGTAGAGTGTTTCCATAGATTGTATAGGGGTTGTGGAAAATGAAAACGGTTCTTTAGAATGTAGAGGGGTTCTATAGAATGTAGAGGTATTGTAGAGAATGAAAAGGAATCTTTAGAATGTAGCGGTGTTGTAAAGAATGAAAATGGTTCTATATACAGTGGGGGAAAAAGGTATTTGATCCCCTGCTGATTTTGTGCGTTTGCCCACTTACAAAGAAATGATCAGTCTATAATGTTAATAGTAGGTTTATTTGAACAGTGAGAGACAGAATAACAACAAAGAAATCCAGAAAAACGCATGTCAAAAATGTTATAAAATGATTTGCATTTTAATGAGGGAAATAAGTATTTGACCCCTCTGCAAAACATGACTTAGTACTTGGTGGCAAAACCCTTATTGGCAATCACAGAGGTCAGACGTTTCTTGTAGTTGGCCACCAGGTTTGCACACATCTCAGGAGGGATTTTGTCCCACTCCTCTTTGCAGATCTTCTCCAAGTCATTAAGGTTTCGAGGCTGACGTTTGGCAACTCGAACCTTCAGCTCCCTCCACAGATTTTCTATGGGATTAAGGTCTGGAGACTGGCTAGGCCACTCCAGGACCTTAATGTGCTTCTTCTTGAGCTACTCCTTTGTTGCCTTGGCCGTGTGTTTTGGGTCATTGTCATGCTGGAATACCCATCCACTATTCATTTTCAATGCCCTAGCTGAGGGAAGGAGGTTTTCACCCAAGATTTGACGGTACATGGCCCCGTCCATCGTCCCTTTGATGCGGTGAAGTTGTCCTGTCCCCTTAGCAGAAAAACACCCCCAAAGCATAATGTTTCCACCTCCGTGTTTGACGGTGGAGATGGTGTTCTTGGGGTCATAGGCAGCATTCCTCCTCCTCCAAACACGGCGAGTTGAGTTGATGTCAAAGAGCTCCATTTTGGTTTCATCTGACCACAACACTTTCACCAGTTGCCCTCTGAGTCATTCAGATGTTCATTGGCAGACTTCAGACGGGCCTGTATATGTATTCTTGAGCAGGGGGACCTTGCGGGCGATGCAGGATTTCAGTCCTTCACGGCGTAGTGTGTTACCAATTGTTTTCTTGGTGACTATGGTCCCAGCTGCCTTGAGATCATTGACAAGATCCTCCCGTGTAGTTCTGGGCTGATTCCTCACCGTTGTCATGATCATTGCAAGTCCACGAGGTGAGATCTTGCATGGAGCCCCAGGCCGAGGGATATTGACAGTTCTTTTGTGTTTCTTCCATTTGCGAATAATCGCACCAAATGTTGTCACCTTCTCACCAAGCTGCTTGGTGATGGTCTTGTAGCCCATTCCAGCCTTGTGTAGGTCTACAATCTTGTCCCTGACATCCTTGGAGAGCTCTTTGGTCTTGGCCATGGTGGAGAGATTGGAATCTGATTGATTGATTGATTGCTTCTGTGGACAGGTGTCTTTTTTACAGGTAACAAGCTGTGGTTAGGAGCACTCCCTTTAAGAGTGTGCTCCTAATCTCAACTCGTATAAAAGACACCTGGGAGCCAGAAATCTTTCTGATTGAGAGGGGGTCAAATACTTATTTCCCTCATTACAATGCAAATCAATTTATAACATTTTTGACATGCGTTTTTCTTGATATTTTTGTTGTTATTCTGTCTCTCACTGTTCAAATAAACCTACCATTAAAATTAGACTGATCCTTTCTTTGTCAGTGGGCAAAAGTACAAAATCAGCAGGGTGTAACGGTCGTCGTTCGTCAAGGACCAAGGCGCAGCGGGTTGAGTGCTCATCTTAACTTTATTAGAACACGTAACAAACAAAACAAGAAAACGATCGAACGAACAGTGTTGCAGGCTAACACACAGCAGTACAACAACAACTTCCCACAAAGGGACAGGTGAAAACAGGGCTACTTAAGTATGACTCTCAATCAGCAACAACGATGTACAGCTGTTCCTGATTGAGAGCCATACCAGGCCAACAAAGAAATACACAACATAGAAAAACATAGAAATACAAAACAAGAACATTACCTAAAAACCCCGGAACACATAAATCAAACACCCCTCTTACATAAATACATATCCCATTGAACCCCGAACCACATAAAACAAATACCCCCTGCCACGTCCTGACCAAACTACAATAACCAATAACCCTTTATACTGGTCAGGACGTGGCATGGGGGATCAAATACTTTTCCCCCCCACTGTAATGTAGAGGGGTTCTATAGGATGTAGAGTGGTTCCATAGATTGTATAGGGGTTGTGGAGAATGTAGAGGGGTTCTATAGCATGTAGAGGAGTTCAAGAGAATGTAGAGAGATTCTAAAGAACATAGAGGAGTTCTAGAGAGATGATTGGTCAGGCATCAGTCATGTTAGTGTTTGTGTTCCACTAAGTCAGCATGTTAATGTGTGTATCAGTCAGACTGACTCCTCTGCTCTTCTCTTCTCCACTGATTTAACTGCAGGTTTCATTCTCCTGATGATATACATTTACATTTACATTTTAGTCATTTAGCAGACGCTCTTATCCAGAGCGACTTACAGTAGTGAATACATACATTTCATTTCATGCATTTTTTTTGTTTGTTTTTGTACTGGCCCCCCGTGGGAATCGAACCCACAACCCTGGCGTTGCACACACCATGCTGGCGTTGCAAACACCATGCTCTACCAACTGAGAGAGAGACATATACCTGGTGTTCATCCCAAATAGCACCCTGTTTCCTATATAGAGCTCTATGGACCCACATTATATAATGAATATGGTGCTGGTTGGGATGCAGCACTTGTCTTAGTGGCTAGGGAGAGAGAGAGCAACAGCTGTCTGGCAGGACTAAAAGCCTCTCCAGACTACTGTGTGTGTGTGTGTGTGTGTGTGTGTGTGTGTGTGTGTGTGTGTGTGTGTGTGTGTGTGTGTGTGTGTGTGTGTGTGTGTGTGTGTGTGTGTGTGTGTGTGTGTGTGTGTGTGTGTGTGTGTGTGTGTGTGTGTGTGTGTGTGTGTGTGTGACTGTAATCAAACTGCAGAGTGATATAAATCATTCATAGAGCATCTGTCAGTGTCGGTTCATGATTAGGGGACGTGGTGATATATTATCAACACACGCACGCACGCACGCACGCACACACACACACACAGTCCTTGGAGGGAGCATCGGGGGGTCAGGTTAGAGGAGCGAACGGCCGTTGCTATAGAAACAGCATGTAACGGAATTACCAGCAGGACGTGTTAGAGAGACCTAACGGACCGATTAGCATGTTAGATAGATGTTGTTTGTTCTCTCTCTCACACACACATATACACACGATGAGAGAGTGATGGTTACATCATAACTGTGTGTCCTCTTACCCCCCCCCCCCTCTCTCTCTCTCTCTCTCTCTCTCTCTCTCTCTCTCTCTCTCTCTCTCTCTCTCTCTCTCTCTCTCTCTCCTCTCTCTCTCTCTCTCTCTCTCTCTCTCTCTCTCTCTCTCTCTCTCTCTCTGTAAATCATGCAATCATAACAATGGGATATTTGCACGAAAACGTAACTTTCCCATCCAAGCCAGGATTTGTCCATTCTGTGTGTGAATGCCTATAACTAGGAGGATGGATGGTGAGTCAGGTGACAGACAGCCTCACCGATGCTCCCTCCCTCCCTCCCTCCCCTCCCTCCCTCCCTCCTCCCCCTCCCTCCCTCCCTCCCTCCCTCCCTCCCTCCCCTCAGACTGACTGATCAGATGCAGACCATCCGTCCAGTAAAATTTTAATGCAAATGATTATGCTCCGTCAGCTGTGCCTCACAAGTAATGCAACACGTGATCTATTACCAGTGTGATCATATACCTGCATTATTTAGATATCACTTCACAAGGGTCTGAGAAGAACAACATTGGCAGGGCAATGCTTTGTGTTGCAGAAAGTGATCTTGACTCAGAAAAGGTTGGTGACCACTGGTTAAGACCTATACCTGCCTCCTGTAAGACCCTATGATCCGTGAAGGGTACATGACACAGACAACATCTAGTCATTATCCTGTAAGACCCTATGATCCGTGAAGGGTACATGATACAGACAATATCTAGTCATTATCCTGTAAGACCCTATGATCCGTGAAGGGTACATGACACAGACAACATCTGTCACGTCCTGACCAGTAGAGGGAGTATTTGTAGGTTGGTCAGGACGTGGCAGAGGGTATTTGTTTCATGTGGTTTGGGGGTTATGTGTATTGTTTAGGGGTGTTTGATTGATTATTTCCGGGTTTTGGTTTATGATCTATGTTTTGTATTTCTAGGTTCATTCTAGTTCTTTGTATTTCTGTGTGTAGGTAATTGGGTGTTGGACTCTCAATTGGAGGCAGGTGTTTTTAGTTGCCTCTGATTGAGAGTCCTATATATAGGTATGTGTTTTGTTTGTAGTTTGTGGGTAGTTGATTTTGCACTGCTTGTGATAATAGCCTGTAAAACTGTTCCTGTCGTTTCTTTGTTTATTGTTTTTCCGTGTTCACATTTTAATAAATAATAATGATGAGCACGCAACCCGCTGCGCCTTGGTCCTCTCTCTCCTACGACAGCCATTACAACATCTAGTCATTATCCTCCTGATAGTGTGCTCTAACATATGCAGTATCTCTAGTCTGTGAAATAAACATGTTCACATTAATATCTGTGCGTCAAACCTACGGAGTGGGCTCTCTGCTACTTTTGAAGTAATTTTCAATTATATGAGCTCCACCAACACAGTGAATGGGAAAATGGATTCAAAAAGGAACTCCTCCCTCTGCTGTTGATTGGCTGAATATGCAATCCTGAAGAATGTAAAGGAGGGGAATAAATGTTGGGGCCGCGCTGGGATGGAATCTCCCAAAGAAGAAAGAGGGTGAAGAACAAGGAGAGAGAGAGAGATTTTGGTGACGTCCTTGTTACCTGAGAGAGGGAGATAGGAAGAGTGAGAGAGAGGAGAGAGGACATCGAGAGAGCAAGACAAAAAGTGAGAGACAGAGTGAGAGAGAGAGGAGAGAGGACATCGAGAGAGCAAGACAAAAGTGAGAGACAGAGTGAGAGAGAGAGGAAAGAGATTAGAGAAAGACGTCTTCAGGTCCTCCAGCTCCTTACAGGCGTCAGATTTAACAGACTCTTGTCTTCTTACTTCCTGTTAAAAGAAACATTTACATATCCTCATCCTCTGCCAGGTGTCCTTGTGATACTAGGTATAAATAGACATCGACTGAGTCCCAAATAGCACCCTCTCTTCCCTATATAGTGCGCTACTTTTGACCAGGGCCCGTAGGAACGAAGCCTTACTTTGGGCCCTGGTCAGAAGCAGTGCACTATATAGATAGCCATTTGGGACACAGTCATCAAGTTTATTCTGGAATGAGTCAAACCCAAGACAAGCTTCAACATATAGCCAACACATTTCTGTACCATTTACCAGAAGCTTTTACCCAGAGCGACTTACAGTAGTGAGTGAGTACATTTTCACCTTCTAAAACACACTGGTCCTCCGTGGGAATCGAACCCACAACCCTGGTGTTGCAAGCACCATCCACTACCAACTGAGCCACACGGGACCCTTAAACACAGTGGGAGCAGAGACACAGAGAAACACATTATCTTCTGACAAAACACCCTGACCCACCCGCTGTCAACAAGCTGGGATGGATGCTGTCAACCCACCCTCTGTCAACACGCTGGGATGGATGCTGTCAACCCACCCGCTGTCAACACGCCGGGATGGATGCTGTCAACCCACCCTCTGTCAACACGCAGGGATGGATGCTGTCAACCCACTCACTGTCAACACGCTGGGATGGATGCTGTCAACCCACTCACTGTCAACACGCTGGGATGGATGCTGTGAACCCTCTCTCTGTCAACACGCTGGGATGTATGCTGTCAACCCACCTCTGTCAACATGCTGGGATGGATGCTGTCAACCCACTCACTGTCAACACGCTGGGATGGATGCTGTGAACCCTCTGTCTGTCAACACGCTGGGATGGACGCTGTCAACCCACTCACTGTCAACACGCTGGGATGGATGCTGTGAACCCACCCTCTGTCACCACTCTGGGATGGATGCTGTCAACCCACCTCTGTCAACACGCTGGGATGGACGCTGTGAACCCTCTCTCTGTCAACACGCTGGGATGTATGCTGTCAACCCACCTCTGTCAACATGCTGGGATGGATGCTGTCAACCCACTCACTGTCAACACGCTGGGATGGATGCTGTCAACCCACTCACTGTCAACACGCTGGGATGGATGCTGTCAACCCACCTCTGTCAACACGCTGGGATGGACGCTGTGAACCCACCTCTGTCAACACGCTGGGATGGATGCTGTCAACCCACCCTCTGTCAACATGCTGGGATGGATGCTGTCAACCCACTCACTGTCAACACGCTGGGATGGATGCTGTGAACCCTCTGTCTGTCAACACGCTGGGATGGACGCTGTCAACCCACTCACTGTCAACACGCTGGGATGGATGCTGTGAACCCACCCTCTGTCACCACTCTGGGATGGATGCTGTCAACCCACCTCTGTCAACACGCTGGGATGGACGCTGTGAACCCTCTCTCTGTCAACACGCTGGGATGGATGCTGTCAACCCACCACTGTCAACACGCTGGGATGGACGCTGTGAACCCTCTCTCTGTCAACATGCTGGGATGGATGCTGTCAACCCACTCACTGTCAACATGCTGGGATGGACTCTGTCAACCCGCCCTCTGTCAACACGCTGGGATGGACTCTGTCAACCCGCCCTCTGTCAACACGCTGGGATGAATGAGCTGTATGTATATGGTGTGTAGGGGGTTATGACAGATGTTGCCAGGGTAATGTTTAGGGGGTTATGACAGATGTTGCCAGGGTAATGTTTAGGGGGTTATGACAGATGTTGCCAGGGTAATGTGTATGGTGTGTAGGGGGTTATGACAGATGTTGCCAGGGTAATGTTTAGGGGGTTATGACAGATGTTGCCAGGGTAGTGTTTAGGGGGTTATGACAGATGTTGCCAGGGTAATGTGTATGGTGTGTAGGGGGTTATGACAGATGTTGCCAGGGTAGTGTTTAGGGGGTTATGACAGATGTTGCCAGGGTAATGTTTAGGGGGTTATGACAGATGTTGCCAGGGTAATGTGTATGGTGTGTAGGGGGTTATGACAGATGTTGCCAGGGTAATGTGTATGGTGTGTAGGGGGTTATGACAGATGTTGCCAGGGTAATGTGTATGGTGTGTAGGGGGTTATGACAGATGTTGCCAGGGTAATGTGTATGGTGTGTAGGGGGTTATGACAGATGTTGCCAGGGTAATGTGTATGGTGTGTAGGGGGTTATGACAGATGTTGCCAGGGTAATGTGTATGGTGTGTAGGGGGTTATGACAGATGTTGCCAGGGTAATGTGTAGGGGGTTATGAGATTGTGTGATTGTGTTATGTGATTGTTTTTGTGTGTTATTGTTGACGTTACAGTCAATGACAAAATAAAGATACATGCTACACCACATCAACTGTTAGTATTTTGGAAGGAACTCTCTCTCTTTCCTCTCTCTCTCTCCTCTCTCTCTCTCTCTCTCTCTCTCTCTCTCTCTCTCTCTCTCTCTCTCTCTCTCTCTCTCTCTCTCTCTCGCTCTCTCTCTCTCTCTCTCCTTCCCTCTCTTGCCGTCCGTCCTTCCCTCTGTCTCTCTTCCTCTTCAACCGTAGGGGTAATTTGCTTTACTTCAAATCCGAGATGAAAGCCATTTTTCACTAGGCTACTGTCGTGACTGCTACACTTTTAAGTACTAACAGCAATATATATATATATATATTAGAGAGGGGGGGGGGACTAGGAGGGAGAGAAAGAGATTGGAGAGAGGAACAGAGAACGGAAAGACGGAAAGAACGAGAGGGAAAGAGAAATGAGCGGCACAAAGGGGAGGGAGACAGAGGGGAGGGAGAGTGAGTGACACACAGAGAGACAGGGGAGAGTGAGAGACAGAGAGATAGAGGGGAGGGAGTGAGAGACAGAGGGGAGGGAGTGAGAGACAGAGAGATAGAAAGGAGGGAGAGCGTGAGTAATACACAGAGAGACAGAGGGGAGGGAGAGCGTGAGAGACAGAGAGATGGAGGGAGAGAGTGAGAGACAGAGATAAAGGGGAGGGAGAGCATGAGTAATACACAGAGAGATAGAGGGGAGGGAGAGAGAGAGAGAGAGATAGAGGGGAGGGAGAGGGTGTGTAATACACAGAGAGATAGAGGGGAGGGAGAGCGTGAGAGACAGAGAGATGGAGGGAGAGAGTGAGAGACAGAGATAAAGGGGAGGGAGAGCATGAGTAATACACAGAGAGATAGAGGGGAGGGAGTGAGAGACAGAGAGATAGAGGGGAGGGAGAGAGTGAGAGACAGTTAGAAATAGAGAGGAGGGAGAGAGTGAGAGACAGAGATAGAAAGGAGGGAGGGAGAGAGAGAGAGAGAGAGGGGAGGGAGAGAGTGAGAGACAGTTAGAGAGATAGAGGGGAGGGAGAGAAAGAGAGAAGGTTAGAGATAGAGGGGAGGGAGAGAGTGAGAGAGAGAGAAAGATAGAGGGGAGAGAGTGAGAGACAGAGAGAGAGGGGAGGGAGAGAGTGAGTAATACACAGAGAGATAGAGGGGAGGGAGTGAGAGACAGAGAGATAGCAAGGAGGGAGAGCGTGAGTAATACACAGAGAGATAGAGGGGAGGGAGAGAGTGAGAGACAGGGAGAGAAAGAGAGAAGGTTAGAGATAGAGGGGAGAGAGTGAGAGAGAGAGATAGAGGAGGGAGAGAGTGAGAGACAGAGAGATAGAGGGAAGGGAGAGAGTGAGTAATACACAGAGATAGAGGGGAGGGAGAGAGTGAGAGACAGTTAGAGAGATAGAGGAGGGAGAGAGTGAGAGATGGAGAGGAGGGAGAGAAAGAGAGAAGGTTGGAGATAGAGGGGAGTGAGAGAGTGAGAGATAGAGGGGAGGGAGAGAGTGAGAGACAGAGATAGAGCGGAGGGAGAGAGTGAGAGACAGAGAGATAGAGCGGAGGGAGAGAGTGAGAGACAGTTAGAGAGAGGAGGGAGAGAAAGAGAGGTTAGAGATAGAGGGGAGGGAGAGAGAGTGAGTGAGAGACAGAGAGATAGAGGGGAGGGAGAGAGTGAGAGACAGAGAGATAGAGGGGAGGGAGAGAGTGAGAGACAGAGAGATAGAGCGGAGGGAGAGAGTGAGAGACAGTTAGAGAGAGGAGGGAGAGAAAGAGAGAAGGTTAGAGATAGAGGGGAGGGAGAGTGAGAGTGAGAGACAGAGAGATAGAGAGATAGAGGGGAGGGAGAGAGTGAGAGACAGTTAGAGATGGAGAGATAGAGGGGTGAGAGAGAGTGAGAGAGGGGCAGGAGAATGTAAAAGAGAGTCAGAGATAGAGGTATAGAGAGTGCTGTTAACAGTTAGTAACTTTGTTAACAGTTAGTAGCTTTATTAACAGTTAGTAGCTTTGTTAACAGTTAGTAGCTTTAACAGTTAGTAGCTTTGTTAACAGTTAGTAACGTTGTTAACAGTTAGTAGCGTGGTGTCACGTCCTGACCAGTATAGGGGTTATTTGTATTTGTAGGTTGGTCAGGACGTGGCAGAGGGTATTTGTTTTATGTGGTTCGGGGGTTATGAGTATTGTAGAGGGGTGTTTTATTTATGTATTACGGGGTTTTGGTGTATGTTCTGGGTTTTGTATTCTAGGTTGGTTTTCTAGTTTGTTTATTTCTGTGTGGTCTGTGTGGCACCCGATCAGGAGCAGCTGTACGTCGTTGTTCCT
Organism: Salmo salar; assembly: GCF_965601325.2. NCBI lineage: Eukaryota > Metazoa > Chordata > Actinopteri > Salmoniformes > Salmonidae > Salmo > Salmo salar. The sequence continues at coordinate 10,974,100 of NC_138302.1, forward strand.
GATTTGGAGTCATATATTAGTTGCGTGTTTTCACCTGGGGATTTGTGGGTAGTTGTATTTCGCACTGCTGTTATTATTTAGCCTGTGAAACAGTCGGTCTGTCGTTCTCTGTTTTCTTGTTTTTCTCGTGTTCACAATAAATATAATGAACATGCAACCCGCTGCGCCTTGGTCCTCTCTCTCCTACGATAGCCGTTACAGAACTACCCACCAAAAATGGACCAAGCAGCGGAGGAGGGAGCAACGGATGGACTATCGTGAGACATGGGCAGAACTGAGGATAAGCATTTCCAGGGCTATGGAGGAGTTATAAGGGAGCCCGAGAGGCAGCCCCAATAAAAAAATTGGGGGGGGGGGGGGGGGCGCACGGCTAGTTTGGCTGGGCGAGGATTGAGCCCCAGGCCAAATCCCCGTACCTTTTTTGGGCAACATATGACTGGACAGGTCCCGTGCTTTGGGGTGATGGGTGCTGTGGCGAGGCCGGGTATTTTCAGGCCGGTATGCGCAGTACCAGCGCCCCGCATGTGCCAGGGGAAAGTGGGCATCCAGCCAGTAGGGGTGATGCCAGTTTTGCGCTCGAGACCGCCAGTGCGCCTCGACGGTCCAGTGTTTCCCGCTACACGCACTAGCCTTGAGGTGCGTGTCTCCAGGCTGGCACGTCCAGTACCAGCACCACGCATCAAGCTTCCAGTGTGTCAGCCCAGTCCAACTCAGCCTGTCCCCGCTCCCCGCACTAGCCCGGAGGTGCGTGTCCCCAAACTGGCACTTCCAGTACCGGCACCACGCATCAGGCTTCCAGTGCGTCAGCCCACTCCAACTCGGCCGGTTCTTGCTCCCCGCATTAGCCCTGAGGTGCGTGTCCCCAGGCTGGTACCTCCACTACCAGCCCCACGCATCAGGCTTCCAGTGCCTCGTCCAGAGTATCCGGCAACAGTGCCTCGTCCAGAGTGTCCGGAACCAAGTGAGACGGCCCACTGTCCGGAACCAGGTGAGACGGCCCACTCTCCGGAACCAGGGGAGACGGCCCGCGATCCGGAACCGAGTGAGTCTGCCTGCGACCCGGAACCGAGTGAGTCTGCCTGCGACCCGGAACCGAGTGAGTCTGCCTGCAACCCGGAACCGAGTGAGTCTGCCTGCGACCCGGAACCGAGTGAGTCTGCCTGCAACCCGGAACAGAGTGAGTCTGCCTGCGATCCGGAACCGAGTGAGTCTAACTATAACTTTGAACTATGTGAGTCTGCCTACGGCCCGGAACCGAGTGAATCTGCCTACGGTCCGGAGTCAAGAAAGCCTGCCTACAGTCTGGAGGACAGTAGTCCAGAACCTGAGCCACCTCCAGTATAGGTGGGTTGGGGAGGGGGGGTGTAGCACAGGTGCCGTCGTTGACGGCAGCCACCCTCCCTTCCCTCCCTTTAGTTAGGGGTTTATTTATTTAAAAAAAATTGAGGTGCATCCAGGGTCTGCACCTTTGGGGGGGGGGGGGGGGTACTGTCACGTCCTGACCAGTATAGGGGTTATTTGTATTTGTAGGTTGGTCAGGACGTGGCAGAGGGTATTTGTTTTATGTGGTTCGGGGGTTATGAGTATTGTAGAGGGGTGTTTTGTTAATGTAGTTACGGGGTTTTGGTGTACTGTTCGTGGGTTTTGTATTCTAGGTTGGTTTTCTAGTTTGTTTATTTCTGTGTGGTCTGTGTGGCACCCGATCAGGAGCAGCTGTACGTCGTTGTTCCTGATTGGGAGTCATATAGTTAGTTGCGTGTTTTCACCGTGGGTACTTTGTGGGTAGTTGTACTTTCGCACTGCTGTTACTTATTTAGCCTGTGAGAACTGTCGGTCTGTCGTTCTCTGTTTTCTTGTTTTTCTCGTGTTCACAATAAATAGATATGATGAACATGCAACCCGCTGCGCCTTGGTCCTCTCTTCACTACGATAGCCGTTACACGTGGTTAACAGTTAGTAACTTTGTTAACAGTTAGTAACTTTGTTAACAGTTAGTAACTTTGTTAACAGTTAGTAGCTTTGTTAACAGTTAGTAGCTTTATTAACAGTTAGTAACTTTGTTAACAGTTAGTAACTTTGTTAACAGTTAGTCAGCTTTATTAACAGTTAGTAACTTTGTTAACAGTTAGTAACTTTGTTAACAGTTAGTAGCTTTATTAACAGTTAGTAGCTTTGTTAACAGTTAGTAGCTTTGTTAACAGTTAGTAGCTTTGCCGTCCGTTCTTCAGGGAACAGTTGTCTAAGTACTTTATCTGAATTCTGGGAAAATGCATTGAGACATTTTAACGGTTGTTGTCCGACAGTTGTTTCATCTTGTGCTATATCCTTCATGTGTGTCAGTGTCGGTGTGTCTATCTGTGTGTGTGTGTGTGTGTGTGTGTGTGTATAATAAATTATATTTAACAGACACTTTAGTGCAAAGCAACTTCCAGTCATTCATGTATACATTTGTATTTGTTTTTCATGTGGGTGATCCCACTATCCTGCCATTGCAAGAGCCTTGTTATACCAACTGTGCTACGGAGTACCAACTGTGTTACGGAGTACCAACTGTGCTACGGAGTACCAACTGTGTTACGGAGTACCAACTGTGCTACGGAGTACCAACTGTGTTACGGAGTACCAACTGTGTTACGGAGGACTTAATTCTTACAGAGAAGAGATTATGTACTTCATCAACCCCCCTGTCCTTAAAACCATCAACCTCCCTGTCCTTAAAACCATCAACCACCCTGTCCTTAAAACCATCAACCACCCTGTCCTTAAAACCATCAACCACCCTGTCCTTAAAACCATCAACCTCCCTGTCCTTAAAACCATCAACCACCCTGTCCTTAAAACCATCAACCACCCTGTCCTTAAAACCCTCAACCTCCCTGTCCTTAAAACCATCAACCACCCTGTCCTTAAAACCATCAACCACCCTGTCCTTAAAACCATCAACCACCCTGTCCTTAAAACCATCAACCACCCTGTCCTTAAAACCATCAACCTCCCTGTCCTTAAAACCATCAACCTCCCTGTCCTTAAAACCATCAACCTCCCTGTCCTTAAAACCATCAACCACCCTGTCCTTAAAACCATCAACCTCCCTTTCCTTAAAACCATCAACCTCCCTGTCCTTAAAACCATCAACCACCCTGTCCTTAAAACCATCAACCTCCCTGTCCTTAAAACCATCAACCACCCTGTCCTTAAAACCATCAACCACCCTGTCCTTAAAACCATCAACCTCCCTTTCCTTAAAACCATCAACCTCCCTGTCCTTAAAACCATCAACCACCCTGTCCTTAAAACCATCAACCCTCCCTGTCCTTAAAACCATCAACCACCCTGTCCTTAAAACCATCAACCTCCCTGTCCTTAAAACCATCAACCACCCTGTCCTTAAAACCATCAAGCCCCCTGTCCTTAAAACCATCAACCACCCTGTCCTTAAAACCATCAACCCTCCCTGTCCTTAAAACCATCAACCACCCTGTCCTTAAAACCATCAACCACCCTGTCCTTAAAACCATCAACCACCCTGTCCTTAAAACCATCAACCACCCTGTCCTTAAAACCATCAAGCACCTGTCCTTAAAACCATCAACCACCCTGTCCTTAAAACCATCAACCACCCTGTCCTTAAAACCATCAACCCCCCTGTCCTTAAAACCATCAACCACCCTGTCCTTAAAACCATCAACCCTCCCTGTCCTTAAAACCATCAACCACCCTGTCCTTAAAACCATCAACCACCCTGTCCTTAAAACCATCAACCTCCCTGTCCTTAAAACCATCAACCACCCTGTCCTTAAAACCATCAACCACCCTGTCCTTAAAACCATCAACCTCCCTTTCCTTAAAACCATCAACCTCCCTGTCCTTAAAACCATCAACCACCCTGTCCTTAAAACCATCAACCCTCCCTGTCCTTAAAACCATCAACCACCCTGTCCTTAAAACCATCAACCTCCCTGTCCTTAAAACCATCAACCACCCTGTCCTTAAAACCATCAAGCCCCCTGTCCTTAAAACCATCAACCACCCTGTCCTTAAAACCATCAACCCTCCCTGTCCTTAAAACCATCAACCACCCTGTCCTTAAAACCATCAACCACCCTGTCCTTAAAACCATCAACCACCCTGTCCTTAAAACCATCAACCACCCTGTCCTTAAAACCATCAAGCACCTGTCCTTAAAACCATCAACCACCCTGTCCTTAAAACCATCAACCACCCTGTCCTTAAAACCATCAACCCCCCTGTCCTTAAAACCATCAACCACCCTGTCCTTAAAACCATCAACCCTCCCTGTCCTTAAAACCATCAACCACCCTGTCCTTAAAACCATCAACCTCCCTGTCCTTAAAACCATCAACCTCCCTGTCCTTAAAACCATCAAGCCCCTGTCCTTAAAACCATCAAGCACCTGTCCTTAAAACCATCAACCACCCTGTCCTTAAAACCATCAACCACCCTGTCCTTAAAACCATCAACCACCCTGTCCTTAAAACCATCAACCACCCTGTCCTTAAAACCATCAACCACCCTGTCCTTAAAACCATCAACCACCCTGTCCTTAAAACCATCAACCACCCTGTCCTTAAAACCCTCAACCTCCCTGTCCTTAAAACCATCAACCACCCTGTCCTTAAAACCATCAACCTCCCTGTCCTTAAAACCATCAACCACCCTGTCCTTAAAACCATCAACCACCCTGTCCTTAAAACCCTCAACCTCCCTGTCCTTAAAACCATCAACCACCCTGTCCTTAAAACCATCAACCACCCTGTCCTTAAAACCATCAACCACCCTGTCCTTAAAACCATCAACCACCCTGTCCTTAAAACCATCAACCTCCCTGTCCTTAAAACCATCAACCTCCCTGTCCTTAAAACCATCAACCTCCCTGTCCTTAAAACCATCAACCACCCTGTCCTTAAAACCATCAACCTCCCTTTCCTTAAAACCATCAACCTCCCTGTCCTTAAAACCATCAACCACCCTGTCCTTAAAACCATCAACCTCCCTGTCCTTAAAACCATCAACCACCCTGTCCTTAAAACCATCAACCACCCTGTCCTTAAAACCATCAACCTCCCTTTCCTTAAAACCATCAACCTCCCTGTCCTTAAAACCATCAACCACCCTGTCCTTAAAACCATCAACCCTCCCTGTCCTTAAAACCATCAACCACCCTGTCCTTAAAACCATCAACCTCCCTGTCCTTAAAACCATCAACCACCCTGTCCTTAAAACCATCAAGCCCCCTGTCCTTAAAACCATCAACCACCCTGTCCTTAAAACCATCAACCCTCCCTGTCCTTAAAACCATCAACCACCCTGTCCTTAAAACCATCAACCACCCTGTCCTTAAAACCATCAACCACCCTGTCCTTAAAACCATCAACCACCCTGTCCTTAAAACCATCAAGCACCTGTCCTTAAAACCATCAACCACCCTGTCCTTAAAACCATCAACCACCCTGTCCTTAAAACCATCAACCCCCCTGTCCTTAAAACCATCAACCACCCTGTCCTTAAAACCATCAACCCTCCCTGTCCTTAAAACCATCAACCACCCTGTCCTTAAAACCATCAACCACCCTGTCCTTAAAACCATCAACCTCCCTGTCCTTAAAACCATCAAGCCCCTGTCCTTAAAACCATCAAGCACCTGTCCTTAAAACCATCAACCACCCTGTCCTTAAAACCATCAACCACCCTGTCCTTAAAACCATCAACCACCCTGTCCTTAAAACCATCAACCTCCCTGTCCTTAAAACCATCAACCACCCTGTCCTTAAAACCATCAACCACCCTGTCCTTAAAACCCTCAACCTCCCTGTCCTTAAAACCATCAACCTCCCTGTCCTTAAAACCATCAACCACCCTGTCCTTAAAACCATCAACCTCCCTGTCCTTAAAACCATCAACCTCCCTGTCCTTAAAACCATCAACCACCCTGTCCTTAAAACCATCAAGCTCCCTGTCCTTAAAACCATCAACCACCCTGTCCCTATAACCATCATCCCCCTGTCCTTAAAACCATCAACCCCCCTGTCCTTAAAACCATCAACCTCCCTGTCCTTAAAACCATCAACCACCCTGTCCTTAAAACCATCAACCCTCCCTGTCCTTAAAACCATCAACCTCCCTGTCCTTAAAACCATCAACCTCCCTTTCCTTAAAACCATCAACCTCCCTGTCCTTAAAACCATCAACCCTCCCTGTCCTTAAAACCATCAACCACCCTGTCCTTAAAACCATCAACATACCTGTCCTTAAAACCATCAACCCCCCTGTCCTTAAAACCATCAACCACCCTGTCCTTAAAACCATCAACCTCCCTTTCCTTAAAACCATCAACCTCCCTTTCCTTAAAACCATCAACCTCCCTGTCCTTAAAACCATCAACCACCCTGTCCTTAAAACCATCAACCTCCCTGTCCTTAAAACCATCAACCACCCTGTCCTTAAAACCATCAACCTCCCTGTCCTTAAAACCATCAACCACCCTGTCCTTAAAACCATCATCCCCCTGTCCTTAAAACCATCAACCCCCCTGTCCTTAAAACCATCAACCACCCTGTCCTTAAAACCATCAACCACCCTGTCCTTAAAACCATCAACCTCCCTTTCCTTAAAACCATCAACCTCCCTGTCCTTAAAACCATCAACCCATTTACTGAAAATCAAAGAGAAACAAACACATTACTGAATCACATACTGTACGCTATTAGCTGAACACAGGTGATATGTAGCTTTCCCCCTCTCTCTCTCTCTCTCTCTCTCTCTCTCTCCCCATCTATCGCGCTCTCTCTCTCCCCCTCTCTCTCTCTCCCTTTCTCTTTCTCTCTCCCCCCTCTCGCTCTCTCTCTCTTACTCTCTCTCTCTCTCTCTCTTTCTCTCCCCCTCTCTCTCTCTCCCTTTCTCTTTCTCTCTCTCCTGCTCTCTCGCTCTCTCTCTCTCCAGGCTCTTTCTCTCTCCCCCATCTATCGCTCTCTTTCTCTCTCGCTCCCTCTCTACCTCTCTCTCTTTCTCTCTCTCCCTACATCCCCTGCTCCTTTCTCCATCCCTTGTTCTGTCCCGATCGCTCACACACACACACACACACACACACACACACACACACACACACACACACACACACACACACACACACACACACACAGACACACACCCTCTGTCTCCTCTCCTGGAATGGCCCCATAGTTCCTCTTTGAAGTGTTTATATCAATGTTTCTCTTTGAGGCAAGGGCTTCATCCCCAATGGCACCCTATCCCCTATATAGTACTCTACTACTAACCAGGGCCCATAGGGTTCTGGTCTAAAGTAGTGCACTATGTAGGGAATAGGCTGCCATTGGGATGAAGCCGATGATTCTTTGCTTTGTGTGTGTGTGTGTGTGTGTGTGTGTGTGTGTGTGTGTGTGTGTGTGTGTGTGTGTGTGTGTGTGTGTGTGTGTGTGTGTGTGTGTGTGTGTGTGTGTGTATAATCTGATTCTGAGGGTTGTTAATTGTAACGCTGAAGCTTTGATCTCCTCTGCTTTAGTAGAAAATCTTCACTGGGTTTTCTCTTCTTTCTCTTATTAGCGTTGTTTCCTTTAGACATGGGACGGGACATTAGAACAGACAGAAACAGGGAGGAACAAACACGTTGAGAAGAGAGGGAGAAACAGGGAGAAACAGGGAGAAACAGGGAGAAACAGGGAGAAACAGACCCGTGGAGAAGAGAGGGAGAAACAGGGAGAAACAGGGAGAAACAGACCCGTGGAGAAGAGAGGGAGAAACAGGGAGAAACAGGGAGAAACAGACCCGTGGAGAAGAGAGGGAGAAACAGGGAGAAACAGGGAGAAACAGACCCGTGGAGAAGAGAGGGAGAAACAGGGAGAAACAGGGAGAAACAGACCCGTGGAGAAGAGAGGGAGAAACAGGGAGAAACAGGGAGAAACAGGGTGAAACAGACCCGTGGAGAAGAGAGGGAGAAACAGGGAGAAACAGGGAGAAACAGGGAGAAACAGGGAGAAACAGACCCGTGGAGAAGAGAGGGAGAAACAGGGAGAAACAGGGAGAAACAGGGAGAAACAGACCCGTGGAGAAGAGAGGGAGAAACAGGGAGAAACAGGGAGAAACAGGGAGAAACAGACCCGTGGAGAAGAGAGGGAGAAACAGGGAGAAACAGGGAGAAACAGACCCGTGGAGAAGAGAGGGAGAAACAGGGAGAAACAGACACGTGGAGAAGAGAGGGAGAAACAGGGAGAAACAGGGAGAAACAGGGAGAAACAGACCCGTGGAGAAGAGAGGGAGAAACAGGGAGAAACAGGGAGAAACAGACACATGGAGAAGAGAGGGAGAAACAGGGAGAAACAGGGAGAAACAGGGAGAAACAGACCCGTGGAGAAGAGAGGGAGAAACAGGGAGAAACAGGGAGAAACAGACACATGGAGAAGAGAGGGAGAAACAGGGAGAAACAGGGAGAAACAGGGAGAAACAGACCCGTGGAGAAGAGAGGGAGAAACAGGGAGAAACAGGGAGAAACAGACCCGTGGAGAAGAGAGGGAGAAACAGGGAGAAACAGGGAGAAACAGACCCGTGGAGAAGAGAGGGAGAAACAGGGAGAAACAGGGAGAAACAGACACATGGAGAAGAGAGGGAGAAACAGGGAGAAACAGGGAGAAACAGGGAGAAACAGACCCGTGGAGAAGAGAGGGAGAAACAGGGAGAAACAGGGAGAAACAGGGAGAAACAGGGAGAAACAGACCCGTGGAGAAGAGAGGGAGAAACAGGGAGAAACAGGGTGAAACAGGGAGAAACAGGGAAAAAACAGACACGTGGAGAAGAGAGGGAGAAACAGGGAGAAACAGGGTAAAATAGACCCACGGAGAAACAGGGAGAAACAGACACGTTGAGAAGGGAGGGAGAAACGGGGAGAAACAGGGTGAAACAGGGAGTAACAGACAGAAACAGACTCGTGGAGAAGAGAGGGAGAAACAAGGTGAAATTGACCCGTGGAGAAGAGAGGGAGCTGGTAGATATAACTGGTAGTGACTGGTCTGTGTGTCAGCTGGTAGATATAACTGGTAGTGACTGGTCTGTGTGTCAGCTGGTATATATAACTGGTAGTGACTGGTCTGTGTGTCAGCTGGTATATCTAACTGGTAATGACTGGTCTGTGTGTCAGCTGGTAGATATAACTGGTAGTGACTGGTCTGTGTGTCAGCTGGTATATATAACTGGTAGTGACTGGTCTGTGTGTCTGCTGGTATATCTAACTGGTAGTGGTATATATAACTGGTAGTGACTGGTCTGTGTGTCTGCTGGTATATCTAACTGGTAGTGGTATATATAACTGGTAGTGACTGGTCTGTGTGTCAGCTGGTATATCTAACTGGTAGTGACTGGTCTATGTGTCAGCTGGTATATATAACTGGTAGTGACTGGTCTGTGTGTCGCTGGTATATATAACTGGTAGTGACTGGTCTGTGTGTCAGCTGGTATATCTAACTGGTAGTGGTATATATAACTGGAGTGACTGGTCTGTGTGTCAGCTGGTATATCTAACTGGTAGTGACTGGTCTGTGTGTCAGCTGGTATATCTAACTGGTAGTGACTGGTCTGTGTGTCAGCTGGTATATATAACTGGTAGTGACTGGTCTATGTGTCAGCTGGTATATATAACTGGTAGTGACTGGTCTATGTGTCAGCTGGTATATATAACTGGTAGTGACTGGTCTGTGTGTCAGCTGGTATATCTAACTGGTAATGACTGGTCTGTGTGTCAGCTGGTATATCTAACTGGTAGTGACTGGTCTGTGTGTCAGCTGGTATATCTAACTGGTAGTGACTGGTCTGTGTGTCAGCTGGTATATATAACTGGTAGTGACTGGTCTGTGTGTCAGCTGGTATATATAACTGGTAGTGACTGGTCTGTGTGTCAGCTGGTATATCTAACTGGTAATGACTGGTCTGTGTGTCAGCTGGTATATATAACTGGTAGTGACTGGTCTGTGTATCAGCTGGTATATATAACTGGTAGTGACTGGTCTGTGTGTCAGCTGGTATATATAACTGGTAGTGACTGGTCTGTGTGTCTGCTGGTATATCTAACTGGTAGTGGTATATATAGCTGGTAGTGACTGGTCTGTGTGTCAGCTGGTATATATAACTGGTAGTGACTGGTCTGTGTATCAGCTGGTAGATATAACTGGTAGTGACTGGTCTGTGTGTCAGCTGGTAGATATAACTGGTAGTGACTGGTCTGTGTGTCAGCTGGTAGATATAACTGGTAGTGACTGGTCTGTGTGTCAGCTGGTATATATAACTGGTAGTGACTGGTCTATGTGTCAGCTGGTATATCTAACTGGTAGTGACTGGTCTGTGTGTCAGCTGGTAGATATAACTGGTAGTGACTGGTCTGTGTGTCAGCTGGTATATATAACTGGTAGTGACTGGTCTGTGTGTCTGCTGGTATATCTAACTGGTAGTGGTATATATAACTGGTAGTGACTGGTCTGTGTGTCAGCTGGTATATATAACTGGTAGTGACTGGTCTGTGTGTCAGCTGGTATATCTAACTGGTAATGACTGGTCTGTGTGTCAGCTGGTATATATAACTGGTAGTGACTGGTCTGTGTATCAGCTGGTATATATAACTGGTAGTGACTGGTCTGTGTGTCAGCTGGTATATATAACTGGTAGTGACTGGTCTGTGTGTCTGCTGGTATATCTAACTGGTAGTGGTATATATAACTGGTAGTGACTGGTCTGTGTGTCTGCTGGTATATCTAACTGGTAGTGGTATATATAACTGGCAGTGACTGGTCTGTGTGTCAGCTGGTATATCTAACTGGTAGTGACTGGTCTGTGTGTCAGCTGGTATATCTAACTGGTAGTGACTGGTCTGTGTATCAGCTGGTATATATAACTGGTAGTGACTGGTCTATGTGTCAGCTGGTATATATAACTGGTAATGACTGGTCTATGTGTCAGCTGGTATATATAACTGGTAGTGACTGGTCTGTGTGTCAGCTGGTATATCTAACTGGTAATGACTGGTCTGTGTGTCTGCTGGTATATCTAACTGGTAGTGACTGGTCTGTGTGTCAGCTGGTATATATAACTGGTAGTGACTGGTCTGTGTGTCAGCTGGTATATATAACTGGTAGTGACTGGTCTGTGTGTCAGCTGGTATATCTAACTGGTAATGACTGGTCTGTGTGTCAGCTGGTATATATAACTGGTAGTGACTGGTCTGTGTATCAGCTGGTATATATAACTGGTAGTGACTGGTCTGTGTGTCAGCTGGTATATATAACTGGTAGTGACTGGTCTGTGTGTCTGCTGGTATATCTAACTGGTAGTGACTGGTCTGTGTGTCTGCTGGTATATCTAACTGGTAGTGGTATATATAGCTGGTAGTGACTGGTCTGTGTGTCAGCTGGTATATATAACTGGTAGTGACTGGTCTGTGTATCAGCTGGTATATATAACTGGTTGTAACTGCTCTATGTGTCAGCTGGTATATATAACTGGTAGTAACTGGTCTATGTGTCAGCTGGTATATCTAACTGGTTGTAACTAGCAAGATAAATGACTTACATTGTCTAAGTATACATATAACAAAAATGAAGGGACCAACCTGTCTGTGTGGAAGAGGTGAAAAAAGTATTGTTGTCTATCAACAATGACAAGCCACCGGGCTCTGACAATCTAGATGGAAAATGACTGAGGATAATAGCGGACTATATTGCCACTCCTATTTGCCACATCTTCAATTTAAGCCTACTGGAGAGCGTGTGCCCTCAGGCCTGGAGGGAAGGTGAAGTCATTCCGATACCCAAGAATAGTAAAGCCCCCTTTACTGGCTCAAATAGCCGACCAATCAGCCTGTCACCAACCCTTAGTAAACTTCTGGAAAAAATTGTGTTTGACCAGATACAATGCTATTTCACAGTGAACAAATTGACGACAGACTTTCAGAACGCTTATAGGGAAGGACACTCAACAAGCACAGCACTTACACAAATGACTGATGATTGGCTGTCTTGTTAGACTTCAGTGCAGCTTTTGACATTATCGATCATAGTCTGCTGCTGGAAAAACGTATGTGTTATGACTTTACACCTCCTACAACAGCGACCGAAAACAACTAAGAGCTGCAGTTAGTTTCGGAATGAGCTAGTCCTAAATATTTCCAAAACTACAAGCATTGTATTTGGGACAAATCATTCACTAAACCCTAAAAACTCAACTAGGTCATGGCTCAAAGAGGAAGAGAGATTGACTTCATCACTACTTGTTTTTGTAAGAGGTGTTGACAAGCTGAATGTACCGAGCTGTCTGTTTAAAATACTAGCATACTAAATACTATGCATACCCCACAAGACATGCCACCAGAGGTCTCTTCAGTCCCCATGTCCAGAACAGACTATGGGAGGTACACAGTACTACATAGAGCCATGACTACATGGAACTCTGTTCCACATCAGGTAACTGACGCCAGCAGTAGAATCAGATTTATAAAGCAGGTAAAATACACTTTATGGAACAACGGGGACTGTGAAGAGACACACACAAAGGTACAGACACATTGTGATATTGTTGTATGGTGGTATTGAACATGTTGTGGATATGTGGTGGTGTAGGGATGTTAAATGATGTACGGTTTTATCTTTAGTTCATTCAGTACATAGTTCACTGTTTTACCTTTTGTTTTATATGTAATGTGGGTGCTTAGGTGTGTTTGGACCCCAGGAAGAGTAGCTGCTGCCGTGGCAACATGGGGATCCCTAATAAATACACATGAAAGCAATAGAAGTAGTGGGAATGGGATTAGCATTATTCAACAACAACAATATTCATGAGAATAATAATACATTAAAGCAATGGTAGTAGACCAGTGTCAACATGACTGAGAAGACACATGGTGGCATGGTATGAAAGACGAACCGAAACTAAATGGGAAATGTTATCCACATTACATTGCACTTTACACTGGCTGTCCCTCAGGTTGTGGCAGGAGGACACGTATTTGGCTTTTCACTCAATAAATATGTGATTTTTTTTTCTTCATCTTTTATAGTTTCAAATTCTTTGTACTGAATTATAATTTTGGGAAAGAAATATTCTCTTAGGTCTGAGTATTTGTCACAGTGTAATAGGAAATGCAGCTCTGTCTCTACCTCTCCCCTGGAGCAGAGTGAACACAGCCTGTCCTCTCTGGGCAGCCAGGTTTGTCTGTGACGACCGGTCTCCATAGCCAGACTGTCCTCTCTGGGCAGCCAGGTTTGTCTGTGACGACCGGTCTCCATAGCCAGACTGTCCTCTCTGGGCAGCCAGGTTTGTCTGTGACTACCGGTCTCTATAGCCAGACTGTCCTCTCTGGGCAGCCAGGTTTGTCTGTGACTACCGGTCTCTATAGCCAGACTGTCCTCTCTGGGCAGCCAGGTTTGTCTGTGACTACCGGTCTCTATAGCCAGACTGTCCTCTCTGGGCAGCCAGGTTTGTCTGTGACTACCGGTCTCTATAGCCAGACTGTCCTCTCTGGGCAGACAGGTTTGTCTGTGACTACCGGTCTCTATAGCCAGACTGTCCTCTCTGGGCAGACAGGTTTGTCTGTGACTGACCGGTCTCTATAGCCAGACTGTCCTCTCTGGGCAGACAGGTTTGTCTGTGATGACCGGTCTCTATAGCCAGACTGTCCTCTCTGGGCAGACAGGTTTGTCTGTGATGACCGGTCTCTATAGCCAGACTGTCCTCTCTGGGCAGACAGGTTTGTCTGTGACGACCGGTCTCTATCGTCAGACTGTCCTCTCTGAGTCTGTACCTAGTCAGTGTTTTCCTCAATTTTCTATCAGTCACAGTGGTCAGATAGTCTGCCACCATGTACTGTCTGTTTAGAGACAAATAGCATTGAAGTTTACTTTGATTTGTTTGTCATGTCTTTCCAATAAGTGATAGATTTTTCTTTTTGCTTTGTGATGATTTGGTTGGACCAGATTTTCTGAGCGATGTCTTGAGGCTCTATGAAGTTGGTTTGGGTTAGTGAACTGATCCTCAGAACCAGCTGGCTGAGTGCTGTCCTGAGGCTCTATGGGGTTGGTTTGGGTTAGTGAACTGATCCTCAGAACCAGCTGGCTGAGGGGACTCTTCTCTTGTTTCATCTCTTGACATTGTAGAGCTGTGTGATGGAATTTTTGGGGTCACTTGTTTTTAGATGGTTGTAAAATGTGATGACTCTTTTATTCTATTCTAGTAAGGAGGGGGTATCGGCCCAATTCTGCTCTACATACGTTATTTGGAGTTTTTCTTTGCACTTGCAGTACAGTCTTGGAAAACTCTGCATGCAGTATTTTGACTGGATGTTTGTCCCATTTAGTAAATTCATTATTAGAGAACGGACCCCATACTTCGCTGCCATATAGAGCAATTGGTTCTATAACAGATTGGAACATTTTGAGCCAGATTCTAATTGGAATTTCGATTTTGATGTTCCTTTTAATGGCATAGAATGCTCTTCTGGCTTTGTCTCTCAGCTCATCATTCCCAGCCATGTGAAAGCTACCTGTGCTGCTGATATTTAGTCCTAGAGACGTGTCGTTTTTTGGTGTGTTCTAATGTAAATGTGTCGAAATAGAATTTATATTTGTCATCCTGATTTCCTGACCTTTTTTGGAATATCATTATATTCGGGTTTTTTTTATAGATTAACGGTCAGAGCCCAGGTCTGACAGAACCTGTGGTTAACGGTCAGAGCCCAGGTCTGACAGAACCTGTGGTTAACGGTCAGAGCCCAGTTCTGACAGAACCTGTGGTTAACGGTCAGAGCCCAGGTCTGACAGAACCTGTGGTTAACGGTCAGAGCCCAGTTCTGACAGAACCTGTGGTTAACGGTCAGAGCCCAGGTCAGATAGAACCTGTGGTTAACGGTCAGAGCCCAGTTCTGACAGAACCTGTGGTTAACGGTCAGAGCCCAGGTCTGACAGAACCTGTGATTAACGGTCAGAGCCCAGTTCTGACAGAACCTGTGCAGATGATCTAGGTAACTCCTCCTTAGTGGGAGACAGCAGCACCAGGTCATCTGTCTACAGCAGACCCTCCTTAGTGGGAGACAGCAGCACCAGGTCATCTGTCTACAGCAGACCCTCCTTAGTGGGAGACAGCAGCACCAGGTGAATTGATTTCAGTGTTGTGTAGGGTGAGACCAGGTGAATTGATTTCAGTGTTGTGTAGGGTGAGACCAGGTGAATTGATTTCAGTGTTGTGTAGGGTGAGACCAGGTGTCCTGATTTCAGTGTCGTGTAGGGTGAGACCAGGTGAATTGATTTCAGTATTGTGTAGGGTGAGACCAGGTGAATTGATTTCAATGTTGTGTAGGGTGAGACCAGGTGAATTGATTTCAGTGTTGTGTAGGGTGAGACCAGGTGAATTGATTCCAGTTCATGAATGTAGATGTTAAATAGTGTTGGACTTATTGAGCAGCCCTGTTTCACTCCCCGTCCCTGAGAGAAGACGTCTGTTTGCTTGTTGCCAATTTGAACCACACATTTGTTTTTAGTGTACATTTATTTAATAACATCATTTTCTTTGATATATTGCTGTAGAGGTCTTCAAAGTGATTTCTCCACTTTTGGATAGCCAATTCCTCATGATGAGGTTTGTCTAATTTATTCAAATTCTCCCAGAAGTGGTTTGATTCTATGGATTCCTCAATTCCATCCATCTGATTTCTAACGTGCTGTTCCTTTGTTCTTAGGGTGTGTTTGTATTGCTTCAGTGTTTCCCCATATTTAAGGCCTATTTTTTTGGTTGCCTGGTTCTGTGTTTTTGATTAGATATATTTCTCAATTACTTTCTTAGATTTCTCCAATCATTATCAAACCATTTTTCATTTTCTATCCTTTTGGGTTTTCTCTCATGTTTCATTACATTAGCCAAGGAGGATCATTTGTCAAATATAAGGTTTCTGTTCCAAACGGCCAAAGTTTCACCTTCATTGCTGTAGGAGAATGTTAAAGGCAAAAAAGTTGTCCAGGAGAGATTGTATTTTTAGGCTACTAATTGCTTTTTGGTAGATGTCTGTACTGTTTGCACTCCATCTACAGGCCTGTTTAGTACCATGTCATTTATTGGGCCGTGATGCTTCATGGCTGGGTTCCGCTCTTCTCAGATACACTGTGATTTTACTGTGGTCTGAGAGAGGTGTTAGTGGGCTGACTGTGAAGGCTCTGAGAGACTCTGGGTTTAGGTCGGTGAGGAAGTAGTGTACAGTGCTGCTGCCAAGAGATGAGCTGTAGGTGTACCTACCTGGTTGATGTTAACACCTTGGTTAGGAGCTCCTCTAAGGTGAGGATGTCTGGTTGATGTTAACACCTTGGTTAGGAGCTCCTCTAAGGTGAGGATGTCTGGTTGACGTTAACACCTTGGTTAGGAGCTCCTCTAAGGTGAGGATGTCTGGTTGATGTTAACACCTTGGTTAGGAGCTCCTCTAAGGTGAGGATGTCTGGTTGACGTTAACACCTTGGTTAGGAGCTCCTCTAAGGTGAGGATGTCTGGTTGATGTTAACACCTTGGTTAGGAGCTCCTCTAAGGTGAGGATGTCTGGTTGACGTTAACACCTTGGTTAGGAGCTCCTCTAAGGTGAGGATGTCTGGTTGATGTTAACACATTGGTTAGGAGCTCCTCTAAGGTGAGGATGTCTGGTCTCTCCCTGAGCAGGACCACCTCCCCCTCCAGTCTGGTGAACTCATCCCTCATGGCAGCCATGGTGAGCCTGCTCTGCACTGAGGGGTCGCTCTCCTCCTGGGGAGTGTCCTCCACTGCGGTGGGAAGAGAGGTGCTGGATGTGCCTTTTTGGATGGGGATAGTGAGGGGTGAGGGTGGTGCTGGATATGCCTTTTGGGCTGGGGATAGTAGGGGTGAGGGTGGTGCTGGATGTGCCTTTTTGGATGGGGATAGTAGGGGTGAGGGTGGTGCTGGAGGTGCCTTTTTGGATGGGGATAGTGAGGGGTGAGGGTGGTGCTGGATGTGCCTTTTTGGGTGGGGATAGTGAGGGGTGAGGATGGTGCTGGATGTGCCTTTTTGGATGGGGATAGTGGGGGGTGAGGGTGGTGCTGGATGTGCCTTTTTGGATGGGGATAGTGAGGGGTGAGGGTGGTGCTGGATGTGCCTTTTTGGATGGGGATAGTAGGGGTGAGGGTGGTGCTGGATGTGCCTTTTTGGATGGGGATAGTAGGGGTGAGGGTGGTGCTGGATGTGCCTTTTTGGATGGGGATAGTGAGGGGTGAGGATGGTGCTGGAGGTGCCTTTTTGGATGGGGATAGTGAGGGGTGAGGGTGGTGCTGGATGTGCCTTTTTGGATGGGGATAGTGAGGGGTGAGGATGGTGCTGGATGTGCCTTTTTGGATGGGGATAGTGGGGGGTGAGGGTGGTGCTGGATGTGCCTTTTTGGATGGGGATAGTAGGGATGAGGGTGGTGCTGAATGTGCCTTTTTGGGTGGGGATAGTGGGGGTGAGGGTGGTGCTGGATGTGCCTTTTTGGATGGGGATAGTGGGGGTGAGGGTGGTGCTGGATGTGCCTTTTTGGATGGGGATAGTGGGGGTGAGAGTGGTGCTGGAACGCCTTTTTGGATGGGGATAGTAGGGGTGAGGGTGGTGCTGGAGGAGTTTGTCTTGTGGGAGGGCGTGTCACTGGTGGTGTCCTTCTCTCTCTCTGCTCTCTCCTTAATGATCTGAAAGTCTGTTTCAAACAGTCTAATGTTACCTGGCACCATGACAGTCCCAGTCTGTTTCAAACAGCCTAATGTTACCTGGCACCATGACAGTCCCAGTCTGTTTCAAACAGCCTGATGTTACCTTGCACCATGACAGTCCCAGTCTGTTTCAAACAGCCTGATGTTACCTGGCACCATGACAGCCCCAGTCGTCCAGCCATGTTACCTGGCACCATGACAGTCCCAGTCTGTTTCAAACAGCCTGATGTTACCTGGCACCATGACAGTCCCAGTCTGTTTCAAACAGCCTGATGTTACCTGGCACCATGACAGTCCCAGTCTGTTTCAAACAGCCTGATGTTACCTGGCACCACGACAGTCCCAGTCTAATGTTACCTGGCACCACGACAGTCCCAGTCTAATGTTACCTGGCACCACGACAGTCCCAGTCTAATGTTACCTGGCACCACGACAGTCCCAGTCTAATGTTACCTGGCACCACGACAGTCCCAGTCTAATGTTACCTGGCACCACGACAGTCCCAGTCTAATGTTACCTGGCACCACGACAGTCCCAGTCTAATGTTACCTGGCACCACGACAGTCCCAGTCTAATGTTACCTGGCACCATGACAGTCCCAGTCTTTTTCAAACAGCCTGATGTTACCTGGCACCACGACAGTCCCAGTCTAATGTTACCTGGCACCACGACAGTCCCATGTCTAATGTTACCTGGCACCATGACAGTCCCAGTCTGTTTCAAACAGCCTAATGTTACCTGGCACCATGACAGTCCCAGTCTGTTTCAAACAGCCTATGTTACCTGGCACCATGACAGTCCCAGTCTGTTTCAAACAGCCTGATGTTACCTGGCACCATGACAGTCCCAGTCTGTTTCAAACAGCCTGATGTTACCTGGCACCATGACAGTCCCAGTCTGTTTCAACAGCCTGATGTTACCTGGCACCATGACAGTCCCAGTCTGTTTCAAACAGCCTGATGTTACCTGGCACCATGACAGTCCCAGTCTGTTTCAAACAGCCTAATGTTACCTGGCACCACGACAGTCCCAGTCTAATGTTACCTGGCACCATGACAGTCCCAGTCTGTTTCAAACAGCCTAATGTTACCTGGCACCATGACAGTCCCAGTCTGTTTCAAACAGCCTAATGTTACCTGGCACCATGACAGTCCCAGTCTGTTTCAAACAGCCTGATGTTACCTGGCACCATGACAGTCCCAGTCTGTTTCAAACAGCCTGATGTTACCTGGCACCATGACAGTCCCAGTCTGTTTCAAACAGCCTGATGTTACCTGGCACCATGACAGTCCCAGTCTGTTTCAAACAGCCTGATGTTACCTGGCACCATGACAGTCCCAGTCTGTTTCAAACAGCCTGATGTTACCTGGCACCATGACAGTCCCAGTCTGTTTCAAACAGCCTGATGTTACCTGGCACCATGACAGTCCCAGTCTGTTTCAAACAGCCTGATGTTACCTGGCACCATGACAGTCCCAGTCTGTTTCAAACAGCCTAATGTTACCTGGCACCACGACAGTCCAGTCTAATGTTACCTGGCACCATGACAGTCCCAGTCTGTTTCAAACAGCCTGATGTTACCTGGCACCATGACAGTCCCAGTCTGTTTCAAACAGCCTAATGTTACCTGGCACCACGACAGTCCCAGTCTAATGTTACCTGGCACCATGACAGTCCCAGTCTGTTTCAAACAGCCTGATGTTACCTGGCACCATGACAGTCCCAGTCTGTTTCAAACAGCCTGATGTTACCTGGCACCATGACAGTCCCAGTCTAATGTTACCTGGCACCATGACAGTCCCAGTCCGTTTCAAACAGCCTAATGTTACCTGGCACCATGACAGTCCCAGTCTAATGTTACCTGGCACCACAACAGTCCCAGTCTAATGTTACCTGGCACCATGACAGTCCCAGTCTGTTTCAAACAGCCTGATGTTACCTGGCACCATGACAGCCCCAGTCTGTTTCAAACAGCCTGATGTTACCTGGCACCATGACAGTCCCAGTCTGTTTCAAACAGCCTGATGTTACCTGGCACCATGACAGTCCCAGTCTAATGTTACCTGGCACCATGACAGTCCCAGTCTAATGTTACCTGGCACCATGACAGTCCCAGTCTGTTTCATACAGTCTAATGTTACCTGGCACCATGACAGTCCCAGTCGGTTTCATACAGCCTAATGTTACCTGGCACCATGACAGTCCCAGTCTAATGTTACCTGGCACCACAACAGTCCCAGTCTAATGTTACCTGGCACCACAACAGTCCCAGTCTAATGTTACCTGGCACAACGACAGTCCCAGTCTAATGTTACCTGGCACCACGACAGTCCCAGTCTAATGTTACCTGGCACCACGACAGTCCCAGTCTAATGTTACCTGGCACCACAACAGTCCCAGTCTAATGTTACCTGGCACCACGACAGTCCCAGTCTAATGTTACCTGGCACCACGACAGTCCCAGTCTAATGTTACCTGGCACCACGACAGTCCCAGTCTGATGTTACCTGGCACCACGACAGTCCCAGTCTAATGTTACCTGGCACCACGACAGTCCCAGTCTTGTCAGGGTTGATTGTTATCGTGGTGCTGTCAGGGTCGTCTGTCTCTTTGACTTTCAGCTTCCACCCGTTACAGATTCCCTCTTTATGGATGGGTAGTGAGAGCAGACTGCTGAGCGCCATGCGTTTGGCTGGTCACTGAGAAAGATGAGATTACTCACATCATCGTTTTTTATAGAGGTCTGGGAAAAGGGTTTCTGGCCTCTCCTTTTGTAGTGTCTGTTTAAAATATTTCCTCGTTGTGTTCTTTTTTTGCCTCTGGAGGGTATAGAATGGATTCAGCGCTAAGGGGGAGTGGGGACATGGTGCCTGTGGGCTCTACTACTGCTGCTCTGTTCTGCTGCTGCACCGTTGCCATGTCAACCAGTTTTGTTTGTCTGCTGCTGTTGCTAGCTAGCGCTAATTTAGCGTCCTTTTTGGTTTACTCACTTAGTTTGGCCGTTTGATATAGTTGTATTAATTCCCCTTGCTAGGTTTGTTCAAGCTCATTTTTTTCTGGCTAGCTTGTTAGCCTGCTGGCTAGGTTTTTCTTGTGTGGCTAGCTAGCGAGAGTCAAAACTTAATTTGAGGCGCAAAATTACTTTTTTTCTATTCTTATTGAA